>NW_020528941.1:0-182758 GCF_003368295.1 Carassius auratus | reverse complement strand
AACTTTCTGCAACTGTGTAAATCAGTTTGCAAAACAAACTCAAATCTGAAAGTCACTTTATGAGAGTATAATTCATTTTTGTTTTGTTTTCCATGCATGGTCTCCCTCCTTTATGATATAAGGACAAGGGCAACGAGGCAGTAAAATCATTAATGAGTGCGCTGTCCCTCACCAGCTCATGATTAATGCTGTTTTTCAGATTAATAGGATTCTTCTTTTGGTAGTCCTTCTTAAACATCAAGATCAGTGGCAGGAATATACAGTTCTCTTACAAAAAAAGAGAAAAAAATGGCAATAGGGCTGAGTTTGGGCTTACTACGGAAGAATGAGAGCAACAGGAAGGAAAATAAAGAGATTAGAAAATTAAGAGAAAGTATATGACAGTTTAATCCACAGAAAAGCCCCAGGCAAGAGGATATGTGGGAGGAGACTCTTCTAATCTCATTTGAATATAAGGGCTAAGACAGGCAAAACAACCAGCTGATAAAATGTCACCACATCATCAATGCATCTTTCCTCAGAGGAGCCCGATCCTTTAACATGCTTCGTCCTCTAAGTGTAAAACACATTGGTGCTAATGACAGAGTGAGAGTTAGTCCCATCAGGCAGAGCAGGGAACGGTTCTAATAAGAAGGAAAAGTACTGTTTAAACAGGAAAGTTTCAGAGGAGCAGTTGTGAAAATGTAGGTGGAAGATTTCTCCCTTTCCACTGACAGAATGAGAAAGCGGGAAAGAGATGGAACAGATAGGGAGTGGGAGGCTAGGAGAAATCGTAGATGGCAGGGCACGGCTGCATTGATTGGGCCTTCCAGCTCGCCCGTGGGCTCTGTCGATTGTGCCCCCTCTTAAAAGGTTGCAGTTGTTATTAAAGGTTCCTTTATCTGTCCGTCACCCTTCTGCTCTAATGATGGTGGAGCAGGAGAGGAAGAGCGGAGAGAGATGGCCTGTCAGAGTCACTTCCTTTCTGGCTTTTTGCTCCCTGCGGTTGTTCCCTCCACAGCCGTGCTAACATCCTACTGGTGTTTCCATACCTTATGGTGCCATTAATGAAAGATTATTGTGATCCTGACTTAAATGCATCCTAACTATATTTGGCGGTGCTTTAGATCTTTTTATAATGTATACTGTGTTGAGAAAAAAATTAATTCTAAACTAGCCTAAGGTAAGGTTACTGGTATAGATAGTTTTTTTCTGGTAGTCCAGCTGACAAAATTAGTAAACCTAACCAGCTAAATTTACATTCCTGACTAGCTTGGCCAAGCTGGGAGACCAGCTACACTATTTAATGCCCAGATTCACAGCCTATTAGGTTGGTGAGCCCAATCTAACCAGGTTGGCCAGGCATGGAAGCTGATTTTTACATGGTCTAGCTGGTTTCCAAGAGACCAGTGGCTGACCAGGAGGCAAATGGCCCAAACTACCATAAACATGGCAAAGATACCAGCTTAGCAGCTAAGCCAGGCTGGGAGACTAGTTAGACCATCTGAAGTCCAGATTCCTAGTTTATTAGGATGGGTATGTTTTGCTATTTTGCTGCTGTCCCAGTCTGATCAGCCAACAAAAGCTCCAAACTCCTCTAAAACCAACAAAACAAACTAAATGAGCTTGGCCAGGCAGGGAAGCTGATCTTCAGATGGTCCAGCTGGTTTACAAGAGACCAGTGGCTGACCAGCAGACAAATGGCCAAAGTCCTCTGTAACTGGCAAAATGGACAAATTTGTCCAGGCTAGCAGACCAAAACCTCTATAGGCTGGTGTAAACTTTTTTCCCCCAAAACATTAATCCAGGGAAAGTTATTTTAAAGTATTAACAACTGTTTCTCTCACTTTTTCTCTCCTTCTGCATGTTTGTCCCCACCCCCTCACCTCATACTTCCAAACAAACCCTAAACAAACACCAGTCTATCAACTAGTTATCAGTATGCTCTGAAATGTTTATAACATGAAATGATGTGCCAAATGAATTTGCTCACCAGGGGAAAAACATCCCGAGGTAAATACTCTTAATCAGAAACAGGTGTCTCATAGCAAGCAGGTGTTTGTGTTCGTTAGAGAGAGTTCGAGCAGTAGAGACTTTAATCCTGTGTTCTGATGGAGGGTCCCAGATTTGTTCGAGTATCCAGCTGTGCTCGTTGACCCTTAGCCACTCAAATCGTGTCCAATCAACACAGAGCACTTGCAAGCTAGAAACAGTTGGTGAGGTCACTTTTGCAAACGGAACATTCATCCTTCGTTTCAACTCTTTCAAGGTGTTAGCTCATTCTCAACTAAGTCATCGTTGGACAACATAGAGCACTGATCCAGTCAATGACCTGAACACTGCTCCACTGAGTCCAAACATAGCCATCGACCCGCTCCAGTCAATGCACACCAATCACCGACCCAGAACTACAGTCGGCATTGGCAAAGTCAATGGGATCCACCAGCTCCAACCATTAATGTGGTCAATGAACCAGTCTTCCACTAAATAAAGATTCAGCTTCAAGATGACTCTTCTAAATCACAGGACATGGGAAAGACAGAGGACAGGGGACGGCTTCCAAATGCAAAGTGGCAATCTGGGATTTCACACATGAAGTAACCCACACCTGGTCTGTAAAGAGCTCTAAGTGATTGAGCTCACTACATTGAATTATGTCCTAAGTTGACTCTCAGATGCAGCTCTGACCTCAACTTGACACAGCAGCAAATAAACTAGCTTCCCAAAGATGTCTGTCTGGCGTTTAACCCCAACCAAATATAGTTTGAATCTTTTTAATGCAAGTGCAGAGGATATAGTATACAAGTGCAGGGGTCAAAGTGTAAACTTAAGTTTGGGTTCACATTCAGTTTAGAGTTGCTCAAAATGCATCCTCATTCTGTTAATCCAAATATTGAATGCAAGTTTTGTTCTGTTTCTCCAAAAATTGTCAATGTAATGATGTTAATTAAAATTGAACAGCCCTTGCTCATTAACTTTCTGTTGCTGAATCATTAATCAAAGGCCCTGAAGGAAGTTGGTGTAACATGATGTTTATTTTAGTTTACACATGCTCAAATCTCTAATCTTGTTGCTAGGCATTGGTTGGAGACAAGTCACTGGCGTTCTGGCTGATGGATAAATAGATGCACACCAAACAAGAGCGCTCTTATTACCACATTATAGACCGTGGCATCCAGCTGCATAAACTCATTCATCTCCTCACTTACAGTCTAGAAGTCTATGGCTACCTCAACTTCATGGGTGAGTCTCCTTGGAAACCAGTTTTGCTGGGCACTTGGTGCTTTGCTTTAGTGTGCTTCCATGAAGGAAGATTGTTGCCGTTCTTGGCAGGCGTAAACTAGTTTTTAAGTTGTAAGGCATATTGGATCTGTGGTAATCATGTGCAACTGGATCTTCCTCCTGAGGATGTTTTGGGATGGATTTCAAAAAGGTTAGTTCCCTATAGTGGTGTTTTGCAATTGGCATTACAATTAAAGTATATATATATATATTATATATATATATATATATATATATATATATATATATTATATATATATATATATATATATATATATATATATATATATATATATGTCTATAATACCATTATATAATCTCAGACAACTGGCCAAAAAGAAAGCTAAGTATGTACACACATTACAACACAAGAAAAGAAACTACACTCAGTCGTGCTAGGCCTGAGCCAGTAAAAGTTTGCTGTCTGGATGAGTAAAGATGTCTTTCATTACAAGCGCACTCCTCTTCTATCAAACGTATAAAAGCTTTTCACTTCGTCTGCTCATCCGTGTCTGTGCGACAGTACTGAAAAAAGTGAAATGTCCAAAGGTCACCATCTTTGTATCTCTCCATCTGCAAATAGTAAGTAAAGGCACTTTGGTATAATTGTACACAAAGGTGAGTGGTGTATTCAGAGATCGAAAAAAGGGAAAGTATGCCTGAGACTTGAAACAGTCAAGGCCAAACGGCAAACAGCAGCGCCATCAGATCGATGGCAAGGCAGTCGTTTAGCCCGTGTAGAGCGAGAACAGATTGTTCAAGCAAAAGAATCAATCTGACATGTCAAGCCTAAAGCTCCTCATCCTAGAAAAATTCCTCTTAACCTGAAAGTGAGAGAAAGACCAGCACTTAAAAAAAGAAGGAAAAAAACCCTTGGTGAACATGGAAAAGAACATACCTGCATTTCAAGAGGAAATTGTGTCCATAACATCAAAACTTTGCTCCTTTTTGGAAGGCGGAGAATTTTGTGTGCTTACTGTGTTATGTATATTGTTCCCTGTTTTTTTATTTTATATTTATTATAACTTCATATTGATAATTTTTTATAGAAGCCTCTTTTTTATGGAAGCCAGTTGAAAACGTTTTTCATAATTGCAAATGTATATTCCTATTATTTTAAAACTTAATTATAATTTTTTCAAGCATAATTTTATTTTTATATATATTTTTGAATGTTTCTCCATGTGTGTGTGTGTGTTGTCCAGATAATAAATAAAATAAAATTCAGATTTTTTTCTAATTCAGAATAAATAAATAATATAGCATATATGTTGTGATTTAAAAGGTGTGACAAGAGCCCCAAATAAAATGTGACTCCCAAATTGTTTCATAGTCATTAGATGTAATGCAGAACATGATTAATTCTTTTTTAGTAACTGCGTTATGACCTAATATTAACCGTGTAAAGGAGCACTTGGTGGAACAGAGCGAGTTCGAGTTCATCTTGGCTGTTCAGGTGAAAGACTAGACTGCACTCCTTCTCAAATCAGTGCTCAGTTTTGCTGAAATCCATCCACACAAACACATCGACCCCTCTCCCCGCTAACGCTGTTAATTAGCATGCTGCAGCTACATCATCTACACCAGCCGACATGCTCGCACAGCTCTGTAAATATTCCAGCCCGTTTCAGAGCTCGCTGTTTGAACTGTGAGAGCTGCTTCAGGCTTGGCAGATTAACATCCGTTGTTCATGAGACGCTTGCGGTGCACGTCCATTCCTCTCTGCCCTCTTCTCTCCGGATCATTGTGCTGTTGGACATTGATGTTAGCAGTGTTCCTCCTCTGATTAGTAGTTCTCTCTCATTGACTTTGGCTCCTCTCGGAGGGAACAGAAAACTGATCAAAAATCGTCACGGCTGTCTGCCCCCACTGTTTGTTATTACTACCATCATTGCAGGTCCTTGTTATTTAGGCTGCGCATGTACACCGAGCAGCTAAATTGGGATTTTGAAAACATTAAAATCTGATGGTGATCCTTGTGCTCTGCTATAGATAGATAGATAGATGAACATACTGTACATGTATTTATTTTATGTATATGTATATATTTTATATATAAACAAAACATTTTTCTATATATATATATATATATATATATATACAGTCTTGTTCAAAATAATAGCAGTACAATGTGACTAACCAGAATAATCAAGGTTTTTCGTATATTTTTTTATTGCTACGTGGCAAACAATTTACCAGTAGGTTCAGTAGATTGTCAGAAAACAAATGAGACCCAGCATTCATGATATGCACGCTCTTAAGGCTGTGCAATTGGGCAATTAGTTGAATTAGTTGAAAGGGGTGTGTTCAAAAAAATAGCAGTGTGGCATTCAATCACTGAGGTCATCAATTTTGTGAAGAAACAGGTGTGAATCAGGTGGCCCCTATTTAAGGATGAAGCCAACACTTGTTGAACATGCATTTGAAAGCTGAGGAAAATGGGTCGTTCAAGACATTGTTCAGAAGAACAGCGTACTTTGATTAAAAAGTTGATTAGAGAGGGGAAAACCTATAAAGAGGTGCAAAAAATGATAGGCTGTTCAGCTAAAATGATCTCCAATGCCTTTAAAATGGAGAGCAAAACCAGAGAGACGTGGAAGGAAGCGGAAGACAACCATCAAAATGGATAGAAGAATAACCAGAATGGCAAAGGCTCAGCCAATGATCACCTCCAGGATGATCTAAGACAGTCTGGAGTTACCTGTAAGTACTGTGACAGTTAGAAGACATCTGTGTGAAGCTAATCTATTTTCAAGAATCCCCCGCAAAGTCCCTCTGTTAAAAAAAAGGCATGTGCAGAAGAGGTTACAATTTGCCAAAGAACACATCAACTGGCCTAAAGAGAAATGGAGGAACATTTTGTGGACTGATGAGAGTAAAATTGTTCTTTTTGGGTCCAAGGGCCACAGGCAGTTTGTGAGACGACCCCCAAACTCTGAATTCAAGCCACAGTACACAGTGAAGACAGTGAAGCATGGAGGTGCAAGCATCATGATATGGGCATGTTTATCCTACTATGGTGTTGGGCCTATTTATCGCATACCAGGGATCATGGATCAGTTTGCATATGTTAAAATACTTGAAGAGGTCATGTTGCCCTATGCTGAAGAGGACATGCCCTTGAAATGGTTGTTTCAACAAGACAATGACCCAAAACACACTAGTAAACGGCAAAGTCTTGGTTCCAAACCAACAAAATTAATGTTATGGAGTGGCCAGCCCAATCTCCAGACCTTAATCCAATTGAGAACTTGTGGGGTGATATCAAAAATGCTGTTTCTGAAGCAAAACCAAGAAATGTGAATGAATGTTGTTAAAGAATCATGGCGTGGAATAACAGCTGAGAGGTGCCACAAGTTGGTTGACTCCATGCCACACAGATGTCAAGCAGTTTTAAAAAACTGTGGTCATACAACTAAATATTAGTTTAGTGATTCACAGGATTGCTAAATCCCAGAAAAAAAAATGTTTGTACAAAATAGTTTTGAGTTTGTACAGTCAAAGGTAGACACTGCTATTTTTTTGAACACATCCCTTTCAACTAATTGCCCAATTGCACAGCCTTAAGAGCGTGCATATCATGAATGCTGGGTCTTGTTTGTTTTCTGACAATCTACTGAACCTACTGGTAACTTGTTTGCCACGTAGCAATAAAAAATATACTAAAAACCCTGATTATTCTGGTTAGTCACATTGTACTGCTATTATTTTGAACAAGACTGTATATATATATATATATATATATATATATATATACCGTACATGCATGTGTTTTGTGTATTCATATATGCATAATAAATATACACAGTGCCCACACATATATTATGTAAACAAAAATGTTAACTTTGGATGCAATTACTCGCGATTAAATGTTTGACAGGACTAAACATAACCGTCAGTTATAATGTATGTTTTTAGAAGATAGATTATAAAAACACTACAGGAGTCTTAAATTACTTTTTTTCAGAGCAAATACTCCACCGATTTAAATATGGACACATCCAAGGATTCAGGGTTGGCGTGGGAGAAATAATAAAAAAAAGAATGAAAGTATAAATTAAAAAGGAGATTAAATAAAAACAAAAACAAATCAGCCTGTCACTGGTGTATGTGGAAGAGGAAGCAGGAAAACACAAGTCCTGATTAATAGATATTTCAGCGAGAGATCAGAGAAGCATTCGCCTGACAGCGCGGAGGCTGCCAGACAAGCCCTGAGAAGCACACAGGAAGGCAATGTGCCTGAAGAGGCTTTAATTGAGTTTGAAAGGGGTGCCATTTTCTTCGTGTATGAAAGAGATTTATTTGTGGGTGGGAAGTGTTGGCTTGTATTTATTTACTCTCTGTTTTAAGTACCTCTTTGGTTTTTTAAATGGAAGATGGTAGGTTGAGAACTTGGAAATTGGGAACAAAACATGCTGTTCTCCTCTTCCGTTTGTTTCTGGTTTGTTCTTGGACATCTCTTGTTAGTCTGACTGCTCTAGCAGTTGTCCATTTGTTTTTACGGACATTACATTCTGTCCCGGCTGGTTCAGGAAGCACTTTTGCAGTTGGAGCATATAGTTGGATTTGATAAAAGACCTTTTGGGAAACCCAATTTAGAGGCCTTTATTTCTGTATATGATTGAAGTAAATGTGAGTAAACTCCAAAACATGCTGGATCGTTTTCAAATCAACCAGAAACTTCACCCACTTAATTTTTTTGTTCATATTTTTCTGAATAAAGATAAACATATATAGTGATAAAAGCCAAAATATTAATGTCATGGAAGCACAATTACTAAATAATCCACTTAATTATTATTATTAATATATATCATCCTTCAGATGTGTGGTCAAAAACCAAATGCTTCATTTTGAATTGAAAATTGTGATGACAATATAATTTTTCTGTCTTGTGCTTTCAAGATATTAGGAATACAACTAAAATTGAATGTGTGCATATTTTAAAATGACTAAAAATATCTATATGCAGTTCAGATTGATTACTTTATAAAAATAAAAATAAAGTATTATTTATTTAGTTTACCATTCCCATAGTGGTCTGGTCCTAAGATTTTCCTCAAAACAATAATGTAATATTCTAGATATGATTATGGGCTTGTTTGGTATGAAGAAAAAAAGTTAGTTGAAAAAATTACCAATGTAGAAACAATGATACAGAGAATGAGAACAAAGAGGCGTTTTTCTTTTTTTTCTTTTCTTTTTTTTTGTATTATTATTATTCAATAAAGAAAAAAAGTTTATTTTGTTGTGAAAGTACATGATTTAGGCTGCCCATTAAAGCCTTTTTTTCGGTGTATATATAACAGCCTACTCTAAACTTAGTTAATTTAGCACTATCTGCAGTATACTGTACATATATTTTCCTGATTGCAATAGACCACATCATTTGTAAGGCCATATGCTTCATACCCAGAGATATCAGGATCTCACTCTGGTTCCATGTCCAAATTGTTGAATTATACCCATATTGAATTAAAACCCAAAATGTGGGTCACTTTACACACAAATGATACCTATTGTTGTTAAAGAGGAATGTTGAGGACTTCTCATCGAGTTGCCATGGCATGACCAAGCTGCATGGGCTGCTGATCCAGAACTAGACATTCTGTTGACCAGAAAGTGTCCAAACAAATGTGTTTTTGTGGAAGTTTTTGCTTGAGAAGTTTGCTTTGCAATTGTTCCCTACATAAATGCCACTTGTGTTACATTTGATCTACTGCAATGACATTTGTGTTTTTTAAGGGTTGCTTAAGTAGTCAAATACGGGCTGGTGTATGTGTGTGTTAAGTACAGGCAAATGTTTGCTCCTACTTGAATAGAAAGGGAGTTATTCCTTCCATTAAACAGACTCCTATTCCCCCTAATTAAGACAGGAAGAGGCAGAAAGCAGGCAAAATTGCACA
The DNA here is from genome assembly GCF_003368295.1 of Carassius auratus. Classification (NCBI taxonomy): domain Eukaryota; kingdom Metazoa; phylum Chordata; class Actinopteri; order Cypriniformes; family Cyprinidae; genus Carassius; species Carassius auratus. The sequence goes on along the minus strand of NW_020528941.1, from coordinate 173,591 downwards.
CCAAACAAAAACAGCCAGACACACAAACTATATGTTTAAAAGCAACCAGCGAAAGTTGCCTCCTGGTTATTCAAACAGAAGTAGGGGTGTTATTTTGGGAGAAATAAATGGCAAGGTAATGGCCTTTGTGATGCAAAAGACTACTGATCATTTGTTGTCTGAATGCGCCTCTTGTGACTGAAACAAACATAATGCAAAAAGTAAGTTTAACTTTGTATAAGTATATTTTAGTTTAAAGGTATGTGGAATTAGCATATTCAGTGGTGTTTACCAAGTCAAACACTTTTATTATTGCTTATGCGTAGAGATTTGGACTTTAGTGCACGATTTGTCCCAAGTCATACCTCAGATTAGTAGTATTATTATTATTATTATTATGCTTTGACATTTCTAAAAAGACATAAGCCAGGTAGGCAATATAATTGCCTGAGAAAATTCTCAAAAAAAGGAGACCAAGAGTGGATTCTTTTGAAATATTATGTTACATAAACTAAGCTGCTTAAATATGGTTGACTGTTAAATGATGATGCAGTGAAAAAAAACTGCACATCATTCTCAAAAAGCATGTTGTATACTGTTTGAACACTATACGTCTTTACTGGGATTTTTATTATTATTATTATTCTCTGGCCCTAATCCAGACTGAGCCTCTGTTTGCTTCATCTGTTAGTCCCGGCTCTACTGTGGCCGCATACAAGTCACATTACTTTAACAGTGAAGGCAAGAGCTTCTTTCTTTGACTTCAAATTGACACTGAATTCAAAGACCATCTAATCTCCACCTTGCAGCTTGTTACACATGAAAGAAATTGAGAGCTAAAAAGAAGTCCATTTCTTATTTATGGGTTCATTTGGAGGGCTTTTCATGCAAACTATTTAAATCCCATTGCTGCTCACCAGGATCTTTGGCCTCACACTATAGTAACCAAAGAGAAACTTGACTTCAAACATCACTGCATGTCAGATCAGATTATGGGTTTAGTGAAATCTTAAAAGGGGAGTGTGTGTGCAATGCATGCTCTTTGTGTGGTTAGTTGAGGGTGGACTATAATCAAAAATGAAAATAGTATGCATAATCTAATTTTACCAAAATCTGTCTGTCTGTTTGTTTTAAAGTTCTAATATTCTGTTATTTCATCAATCATTCTATCCATAAGGCCAACAAATTCAAAGGTTTGGGCGGAAAAAAAAAAATATATATTTTTAAAGATAGTAATACTCATTTAAAATCTATTTCAAATAACTGCTGTATTTTTTTTTTTTTTACAATACATTTTCAAATCTATTCTTTATGTTCATCAAATAATCCTAAAATAAAAAATTGTAATATGGTTTCTACAAAAATATTAAGCAGTCATTTTCAAAAATGATAATAATATGAAGCAGCAAATCATATTAGACATATTAGAGTCATTTCTCAAGAACTGTGACACTGAAGACTATCTGTTTGAAAATTCAGTCACATCAATAAATTACATTTTTAAATTTATTAAAATAGAACAATTATTTAGTAATTTAAAATTATACACAATATTACTGTTTTTACTCTATTTATGATCAAATAAACACAGCCTTAGTGAGCATAAGAGACTTCTTTCAAGAACATAAAAAAAAAATCATACCAACCCCAAACTTTAATAAAATCGAAATTTGGAACTTTCCAAATCTTTCAAGGCACTGTCAAACCAACATTCAGTGTTTGTACTGACAGTCTATGCTGTTGAAAATAAGAAATAATTTGGATTGCAATTGTTCATCCTTTTTTCACCTCAATTAAAACTTTAATTTTAAAGGCATTCTTATTTCAATTCCTCAAACGACTTGGCAACCACATAGCAACACAGTTAAAACTAGTCAGAACATCTTAGCAACCACATACAGTAGCATTATCCTAGCAACATCCCACAAAACCTTACTGCTCCACAGTTGAGTTTTGCATGGGAGTTTTCTTCAGAAAATATTCAATTCTACTTTTCACTTTTGTAGCGCTTCAATTTATAGATAGTAGCATCTGCTTCCAGCTGTAAGAAACAAAAAGAAAAATAGTAGCTATTAACCTACACCTGGAAAGCAGCAGTCCTTCTGGCCTTGCTGAAATTCATCTCCCTTATATGCTGCCAAGTTATAGCTACCATATTGATCTAACCTTCGAAAGATACAGTTCGACCCCTCTTACCTGTCAATCAACCGGTAGTATGAAGTGAGCTTTATATATCTCTAAAAAAGACTCATGCATAAAACTGCAGGATTTTGTGCAGTCAGAGAATCCATGGAGCGTTTTGATCCACTCATGCTAAACTTTCACTTTGGGGGATCCATTCTGCCGAAAAACAGCAGATGTGTTGGGCCTAAGCTCTTTTCAGTGCTGTCCCATAACTTTCGGGAGTACTGCATCAGTGCAAGCATTGATGAGCAGCGGGTGATGAGCAGCGGACGTCCCCTATCATTGTGTCTGTATTCAGCGCATGGGGCGGCAGGATAAGGCGCATGATGGAGGTGACGGGCCGTAAGTGAGACAAAGTGTCTCGTCATCTTCACTCTCTTCGTTTAATTATGGAGTCTGAGCTGTCACGGTTCTTTGTGCGAGTGTCCGCCACGGCCAGCCTATGCTCTGTCTCTCTCCAGTTGACACATGATATGACTCTATCAGAATTATTTAACGCAGAAAGTCCCCAATGCACATTAGGTAAAGTTCAAGTGGAAGCTGAGGGATTTGATCACTCTGATACTCTCCCTCTTTCGTTCTTTCTTTCTCTCTTTTTATTTCTTCTTCCTGCCATGGATCTTTCACTGTCCCAATGTTTTTTTTTCAGCTGCTGCTATTTTTCATTTCGTTTTAATCAGTAAAAGTCTATGAAACGACTCATTAGTATAAAATTATCATTTGAAGTTTATTTTTCCTTCATTTCAATTCTTGTATTGTTAAATAAATTCCAATAAGACTTCTTTCAACGGGACTACACATTTCTGTCACTTATAAAAAAAGATATGTTTTGTATCAAAACTAAAATTCCTAGATAAAATTAATTAGGCTAATTAATATAAATGCTTTTGAACTTTTCTTGGAGATCTTTATATAAGACCAAGCATTCATAGCAATGCTGGTAAAATAAAAAAATAAATAAAAAAATATATAAAAAGGTGCTGTGTAAGAAAAACTCATGTGAAAAGGCCCTGTAATATTCTCATAACACACAAAATCACCATGATATGCTTTGGGGTGTGTTTTCTTGTTTTGATAAAAGCTTTCACCAGCTTTTGCAATCTTCATTCTTCAAAATATGCTTTCCCCAGGACAGGAGTTTGGCCATCCAGAATGGCTTGACTTTCCCTATTATGCCTGTCTCCGGTTCAACCTTGTGGATATTGAGCATATGTGATACCGACAGCTATACGCTATACAGCTGGCTGGCTGCCGGTCAGGTGAAATGCACATACACACATTCCTAAACGTGCACGTCTCATAGTGGCTTTAACCTACAGAAGAAACCAGAGTAAATCTCCTTGCTGGATCTTTCCTTGCCATCTGTTAAACTGTGGGGAGTCATTTATCTGCCATAATAAATATGATGTGATATGCATGGCCCATATGATAATGAAATTGCATAATACAGCCAACCAGGCATGACTCTCCGTAGCAGGAAGTCCATTTCACGCACACACCTTGTACTGAAGACAGCAGAAATACGATTTCCACTGCATTAAACTGCATAAAATCTATTCAAATACTTCCAATAGCAAATTTTCTAAGCTTTACTACTCAAACATAGCTTTATACCCTTTTGAAAAAAGGTGTTTATTGATTCATTCAAACATTCATTCTTTAATCACATATACCTAATCACACACACACACTCATACACACACACACACACACACCTTGCTCACCTGAGAGAGCCTCCAGTGTTCACTCCAGTGTCCCCTCCAGCCCGTCTCTCATTGCTCATGAATATGGCACTACCCCCAGAATTCTCGTCTCCAGAAAGCTCTCCCTCGTCTCCACTGGTCCCGTCCAGCTCTTCATTGTCTCCTGAGTCTCCTATACCTCTGCTTTTCCCATCCAGCCCCCAGTGCTAACCAGATCCAGCTGCTCGAAAGTGCCCTCCAGTTCCCACGCCTTCAGAGCACCCTCATGACCCTGTTCTAGCCAAGATGCCCTTAACTTTCCCATCAGTAATTTTTTGGGAAGGGGCTCCCGCCGTAGAGGCCGTGGATTGTCAAGCTGGCTGATCCGCCATGGTGCCCCGAATGGGTACTGCTCTGGAGGCCCTCTGTCCCGTGTCTGTCCTGAGGGACCTCCAGAGTGCCCACCCCCCTCCCCATTGGATGTTGTGTGGCACAAGGATGTGCCTTCCAGGAGGGAGGAGTAATGTCAGACTCTGTTCCATGTTTTTGTGTGATTTTAACTAAATTTAGATGATCAATCTGCTAGTCTACAATCTGCTAGTCTGCTAGTCTTTTTTTCTTAAATCACATCAACAGTTGTTTGAAAAAAAAAAAAATAACAAGAACATGAGAGCTCATGATCTGTGAGCTACATCAGAACAGTAACAGCTTTCACTGAGATTGTTTGACAGTCTTTTACAAAATTTACATCTTGCTTTTTGCTTCTAACAGGCACCAGGCACGATTTTGAATCAAGCTGACAAGGTGATCGTGTTTGAACGTGCAAACCTGCTGTTCATTTTCAACTTCCATCCCTACAACAGCTACATCGCCTTCAGGGTGGCAGTGGAGCATGTTGGGAAGTATCCTTTCACTAGGGAACTCCAGAATACAAGCACATCATAGTAATGGAGTGATTATATACAGTATGTGTAGGAGTGAAATGATGTATGTGTATGTGTGTGCAAATGAGCTGTGAGATATACAGCTAGAATGTGGGTGAGAGGTTATTAGGTCACTTCTTATATACACATTATCCACATACTGTATAATACATGCATGATGTGTATTTTCAATACTTTGCAATGTAAGAACTGAGAGAGTTTGTACAGCGTTTTGCAATGCAAGACCTCAGTGTGTGTCCTTCAACCCTTCATGGCTCTTTAGAGGCCGGCCTGCCATTGGTTGTGACACATTCCTATTGATGTGTAAAGACGAACATGTACACTAGGGAGGAAGGAGGGGGGGGGACGATCTGACAAGTCTTGAAACACATTTAATTGGCTGCAGAGATGCTAGAGGTGACTTCATCACACAAAACGAGCTGTCCATGGCATTGTATGTGTGTGTTTGTGCGTGGGTTTTCGCATGTAATGTGTGTTGGGGCATTCGGGTTGCGCCAATGAGAGTTTGTGTTTGTACGGAGACTCCAATTAGGAGAAAGAACGAGAAACCCTACAACAAGAGAAACTAAGGCTCATCAAACATCACCCACTCACATATTTGCGCACACAAATACCCACACTCACCAAAAGAGAAAGCCTTAGCCCAGTTAAAATCCACAAAATGAAACCAGTACTGTTGTTGTTTTTGATTGAAATAGCCTTTAGTGTATAGGGGAAGACAACATTACCTTAAGCCAGAAATCGGGTCAATTAAAGGCAGAGGGTTTGTTGAATGTTTCAGATTTACATAACTGAACAAAGAGTGGAGTCCAAATGTCTGAGAGAACATTACAAATCTGAGGTTCAAAATCGCATTTTTTCAATTTAATCCAAGTTTTAAAGGAAGGACATTAAACAGTAATAATATCATACATTTTATTATAAATATTATATGATAATAATGGTTAAATCAAAAATAAAATAGGGACTAACAAATTACGAAGTCAATTCAATTTAAAATGTAAACAAAACAATTAAAAATGTAAAACTATGTTTTACACAATTATTATTATTATTATTATTATTATTATTATACTACATATATTATGAATAATTATAGAATAAGCATGGTAATATTCAAAATAAAAGAGGGACCAACCAAATACTAAGCCAATTCAATCAAATAAAAATATAAAAAATAACATATTGAGAAAATCATGTACATTTAGAATGTCTTTTCACTTAAATAACACTTTCACTGTTTTTTTTTTTTTTTTTTGTTTGTTTGTTTTTTACATACATAATGCGTGAATCTGCATAATTTTTACAATTCAATTCTTAATTAATTTTCAAGTCTCTTGTTTGTTTTTTTTTTGTTTGTTTTTTTTGTTTTAGCTTTTGCATGAGTCGCTGGAAGCATCAGAATCTTGCTTTTGAGCACATTGAAATGGATGCATCTTTACCTCAGATGAATAAAACAAATTGTGGTGGCAGACAGCCCCTGGTACACTGCCTCAGATGGGGTGGGATCTATTTATTTTGCCCCCAAGAACGGAGCTCTATGTTGGTGGAGGCTTGAGTTTCTGTAAGGGGTCTTCTGCAGTCTCCATGCTTCTGGGAAAGAGAATGCAGTCGATAAAGTGCTGTAGGAGTATATCTCCAGACCTTTCCTCGTACCTCTTTCCACATTTATATTTCATTTATTGTGTTTTTGCTCTTAGTTTGCCTCTTTTCACAGTCAAGGGATGCAGACAGGGATACTACTTTTCTGTGATAGTCAACAGTTGCTTAGGAGGCACACTTTGTCAGGCAACGGTTTGATAAATAAGTAAAAAAGACAAACAGTACATGTGCATTACAAGGTCACAGCTGATGCTAAGAGAATCTTAGTGCTTAAAACCATGTGAGAGAGTAAGAGAGGTAATGACAATATACTGTTTCAGTTTTGTACGTGATATAATCCCAGATTTTATTTATTTATTTTTATCAGTATTTTTCTCTTTGTTGTAAATTTATGAATTAGTTCATAATGTTCATTCATAGTACTATTATGCCATTATACATTACTACAATTTAAAATGACTATTTTGTAATATTATATATATATTACAATGTAATTTATTTCTTTGATGGCAAATATTTTGTGGAAACTGTTAATGTTTTTTTTTCAGAATTTTCAGAAATAGAAAGAACAGCATTTGTTTGAAATAGAAATGGTTTGTAACATAAATTTATTAACAGTTACTTTGGATCAACTTAAAGTGCCTTTGCTGAAGACTTTGTTACTTTTTTATGGTTTCCATGTTAACATTAAGCTTCAAACACTGTTCAATCTCGATAATAATACAAGTTAGCATATATTCAAATGTAAAATATATTTAAATAGACAGCAGTTATTTTAAATTGTAATAATTTTTTTTCCCCATCTAGGTTTTGTCATCTTGCCAAATCAGCTTTACCAATTATAAAAGCCTCACTGTCAAGTAATAAACACCTCTGCAAGGCACAGAGGTACACAAGCTGAACAGTTAGTTTGATCCATGTTGCTAATGCACACTCCAGCAGCTTCAGACCCAAATTATCATCCTCTCATTACAAGCAAACCCAGAGCAGAGCCCCTCACCCCCCATGCAACTGCTCTCATACCCCCTAGCCTCCTCTTCAGAGAACAAGGGCTGCGGGGAGCTCCCGGAGATGAGCTCAACCAGCTGAAGGCCTCCCACCAGGGCCTCTATTTAATCACGGCCCAGGCAGCGAGCCCGCTTGGCGGGGAATAAAGACACCCTTCAGCCAGGGCCACTTAGGCTTCCTCCAGCCCCTGCCGCTGCCCTTTCTGTGTCTTGCTCACAAGGGGGGAGCCCTATTTCCATGCCACCAGCCGTTGGGCTTTGAAGATGAGAGACGAGGGTGATAGAAGTGCAGGACTGGTGGATAGAGCAGTAAATATGGCCATTTGCGCCTCCCCGAACACCTCATTTTGTGTTTGCCTGTGTATTCTTCTCATTAAAACATTGCCTTTAACCAGAGCCCGTGTGGGCTTTGTGAAAAAATCTTTCTTCTGTTTCCACCCCGAGGCTATAAAACTAAATGTATGAGTTTAAAATGACACTCGTTGATATTCAAGTGGCATTTTGCTTCTTTATGTTTTTCTTTTTTTTTCTTTTTTTTTTGGACTTGCCAAAAGATTTGTACCGTTCTCTTTCTCTCGATGGCCTGTCCTGTGTCTCTGACTCTCAGAGATGATGCTGTAGAAGTTGAAGTGTGAATCCCACCAGGACGTCGGGCTTGATCTGTCTTTGAAAAACACATTTTGCTGTGAGTCACATCCTCATTATGTCTCATGCGTAATACAGAGGCGCACACACGCCTGATATGAAGGTCTCATATTGTTTCATATCTGCCGTCCCTCGTTCCCATAGCTGTGCTGCTGACTGGCTGGACCCGTTACTAATCGCTTAAAGCTGATCATTATGCCAGGTTTCTCCTCCACTGGAGTGTTTTGTTTTGGGGGAGGCAGGGACAGGGTCTTGGAGGACGATCAATCATTTCTCCTCGTGGAAGAATATCGATCCTTCTGGTCTCCATGGCCATGAAGTGCAGAGGGGACGTTCAGCCAATCGGGCGGGTCGATAAGAACGTGGCTGGCTCATGCCGGCTTCAGATAGGTGATCACAGCCATGCTTTCTGATGCTGGACGCATTGGAATTGTCACAATACTGGAAGGGTATGGTGGTTTTCCCATCGGAGAGATTGAATGAATCGCATAAAATCAACAAAGTCTATGAGAAAGACCAGAGATAAGCTGTTTTTGCTCCATCGATGACACCAAAAAAATAGCAAAATACGGTTTTGGGTTTTTTGCCACATATAGTGATATTTTTTGATATTAGATAGGCTACATTAAGCATTTCAGCTTTACATGCTATGCTTTCTTCGAAAATGTTCACATAATATTCAGCAGGTGTACACAATGGACAATAACTTCAGCAAATGTTTATAAGGCGTTATGTTTATTAAATCACAAACAAGTACATTCAGACATAAAAACTTATAAAACTACCTTCTGTGACACAAAATCTGTCGTATTTATAAAGTTATATAGTGGATTTGGGCATCCACCGCCTTGACACTGGATGTGAGAAATGCTGCAAACGAAGTGATACAAACGATGAAACGGTTAAAGTTCTGATATCACTTGAACATCATACTCCTTTGCACATCGCACAGTCACTCAGTTTTGAGGACCAGAAAGAATTTTTATAGTATATATAATATATATTATTCTTTTGTAATGGCATATTTTTGATCGTTTCTAAAAAAGTCATGTTTTATAAAGTTACGTTAATTATTTTTTTTATTGTAAAACTTTAGTTATTTATTTAGTTGTTATTTAATTAGAAATTTTTGTATGATTTATTTTTACTGGCCAACAAGATAAAATCCAGTTAATTAAATGAAATACTGTTATATTGTTACTATTATATAAAAATGAAAATATTAAAAAATGTCTTTATATATGTGTGTTCCTATTGCGTTCACATACTGTATATGCTTTGTTCAAGATTTCTCAGCAAACTTTCTTCACATTTACCAAGTGTAACCACATAAAATGAAAGAAGTCCTCCAGACTTTATCCCTGCAGAGAAAAGAGAGTGCAGTCAAGTCTACTGCAGACTTAAGGGTTCCCCATTTAAAACGTGTCCAGGGGCAGGTTATTTTCAGATCAGTTGGGGTGCTGAGAGAAAGGACCATCTTCAGCAACGTTTCAGAGAGCTGTACATTCAGGATGTTGGAACTTCATTGGAAACTTTTCTCTGCATTATTCATGAAGCCTAAAACACCAAGTCAAGGTAAAAGGCTACAGACTGTACCGGTTTAAAAGCATTAAGCTGAAATAATAACATGAATTACTTTGATAAATACATGCTGTAATCTATAAACAAATATTTAATATGACGCTGGAACAACAAGTTGTCTCGGAGAGTGATTCGTTCAATATGTATTGACCGAACACGTGCAACATCCTATGGTTTCTGGATAGGAAACAGAAATGATTATTTCACCTCCTGAGTCTTTTGTTTCGGGTTTGAGTCGTTCGTTCATCATGTGACAGCCCCACAGGCTAAGACTATGCAGTATGTACCGGAAAGAGAAATGATTAGTTAATCTTCAGAAGACTCAAGAGGTTAACTAATCAATTCTGTTTCCAGTAAAGACTGCATGGCTTCAGTTAATGGGGATGTGATGTGACAAAAGAACAAACACCTCAGATCAGGAGGTGAGGGAAATGAACAGACTACATAATCTGAAACAAGTCATTCATTGTTTCGGTTTCTCATAATTTGGCCATGGTTGCATTATAGATTTTTTCTTATTCGAAACATTGTGGAATTGGATGTGTTGTGGATTTTTTTCTATTAACATGTAAGATTTTAATTATACTCTGCTTAAGTGTACAAAAATGGCTTGAAAAGAGTCAAACATCTGAGTCAGTAAAATGATCTGAACTTCCCATCACTATAATATTGTACACTATCTCACAATGTGAAGCGTCTGTGTCACATGCTGTTGTGAATGATTAAGCGAAGCATCTTCTCATTGAATAAGAACAGTCTCATGAATAATTATGTATTATGTGAATAAATTCTGGTCCTTTGCAACGTCACAAACTCTGATGTCAACACAATGTTAATTTTAAACCCAGAAGATGAAAATACAGCAAAAAAAAAAAAAAAAAAAATCTCAAACAATTCAAATTAATGGACGATAACATTGTCTTTTGTAGTATGTGCAACACAAACAGCTCTGCTAAAATCTCAGAAAAAATTGCGTTGACCTAGCCTAAAAGATGAAAGCTCAGTATTCTAAAAGCAGCACTCATGAATTAGCAGTTTCATTTAGAAGCATTTACTGTAACATTTTTCTGTTATGTTGAGAACTGTTAAGCTAAAAATGCAGGTTAGATTGTTGGAATACCGAATTAAAATAACTGGAAGATTTCTACATTCGATTCAGAATAGTCAATAATGGTATCAGTAGGTAAGTATGTTTCTTGATTCTGGCTTGGTAGGAGAGTCTAATTGTAAATAATTTCCTGCCAAACTTGTTGCTGTAATACATTTCAGAGTGTGAACTGCTTCTATAGCTTTAGCCCATATGTGGTAAAAATAAATCTTTTTTGAAATTGTTGAAAATGTAAAATAATCATTTATTAATTATAATTTGTGTTATTTTTAAAACAGTTTTAAAAATGGCCATGCCATATTTTGATAGTAAAAAGAAAAAAATATATATTTCAATGCCTTTGCATCCACTCAAAACTTTTCTGATGGAAATAATGTGTGGTGGAAGGAAAACACAAAGTTTCTTGGGTGAACGGAACAGTATTTAATTTTTGGGGCAAAGAAAGACAAATTTTGAAGAGCTTTTGTGAGCAGATGTTAAATATCTCAGAGAAACACAATACTTGGTAATTTAATTTATTTATTTATTTATTTATTTTGTGAAAGAATGCAGAAGTTTTGTGAGTGAATGCAAAAACATTTAAATAAAATATATCCTCCCTCCCTGTCTCTTTTCTTTTTCTTTTTTTTTCTTTTCTTTTTATGAGCATGGCCCCTTGGGTGATCATTAATGTACTGCATTTTAAAACCCATCATTCAAATGTATTATAACAAACAGTAGTGTTTACCTTGCGTGTAGCTTTTAATAAACAACAGCTGGACTCAAAACAAATTGGAGAGATTCACTGGATTGTCTAATGTTGATTTAACGGTGATTGATTAAAGCTGTAGATACTATCATAAGATTCAAACATTAATTTCATCCACACATTGAAGGGTGGGTACACATACAATTTGTGAAGCCAAAGAATGGAATTAACAAAATTGTTTATCTACACTAAGATGAAATCAGACTTGAATCTTATGAAATGAGAGTTTCCAGGGCTGTTTCAACAGAGGTGATTTCAGGGCAGAATTAAAGTAGGCAAAAATGTCTTTAGAAGTTAAATAAAAAGGGTGAATTGGTTTGAGAGAACCGATAAGGTGTGCTTGAAATGAGAGAAACTTCCGAAGCAGATAAAGAGAGAGAGTGAGAGAAGGTCATGTGGTTATAGATTTTAGATTTAGGTTATTCGATTTTCAACAGTTCAAGGAGTTTAGGTGAACGACCCACGGCCGTGTTAATTCCCAGAGTGATTCCTGTGATGCAGAGACCCGATTCCTTCCCCGAGATTCGCTCAATCCTTCTGTGCAAAGCAGAGGAGCCCAGTGGAAATGCTCGCCCTCTGTTCAGAGCTAGTGGGGTGTAGCTCTAAAAGAAACCAGCCACCTTCCAAACAACCCGGGCGAAAAGAAGAAAAGGCAAGAAAATTAGATTGAGCAGGAAAGGATTTGGAAAAAAGACCGAAATTTAAAGAGTAGAGAGATTGTTTTCCCACCAGCCTCCCCTTAAGATGCAGAAATTCTGGGAAAATCAAGCAGTGGGTTGGCTTGGGAGGGTGCAGCTCTGCTCACCCGCACGCCATTGTTGTCTGTTTACAAGATTCAACCAAAATCCCTCTCAAATCCCCAATTTTACACAGAGCCATGGCATGTTTATTGCTGATTTTAAAACCATCACGGCAAGTCAGCAGATGTAAACTCACTCCAAAATGATGTGCTTGCCCATTCCTGATCTGGAAGTGTGTTTCCTGTCCTCTATGAGGTTTTGTTTGTTTGTTGAAGGAGGACAGGAGTACACCTCTTGTTAACATTTAGTGACTGCCAGGGGCCTTTTTTATTTTTTTGACATTGACCTTAAGGGCACCTTATGACTGAAAAAGTATACTGTATGCTAATTGTAAGCCTGAAAAAATATGTTTAATGCATTACCCTTGCAGGCATGAAAAATATATGCAGAAATATTGTTAAATTATGCAGGAAAAATCTATATTTTCTTTGTCTTATTGTGTTAGACAGAGCATAAAATATATAATATTAATATAAGATAAGCCAATTCATTGTTCCTCTTTGGCCTTCAGGACTTTTCTGTTCAGATGCATGCATGCATCATCATGCGTTTAACTGAAATTTGTTCGCACCAAAAAAAGTTTGGATTTACTAATCTGAAGTGTTACACCTCAGAGATGTAGATAGAGATCAATGTCTTGCGTGTCATTTGTCTGGTGGCTTCCTTCTTGTCTTGAGCTGTTACCCACCAGCACAGCCATCCTTCACATCTCATGTGTTTATCATGATCCGACCAACCATCTGTCCCTGAGCTACTCTTGACGAGACAGATGGAGAGAATAAGAGACATGTAAATGTCACAAGACCAAAGAGCATTTCACTAGAGTCTGACAGATGTAGAAATTTAAATGATAAAAATGATATAGCCACACATTTGAGAATTTGAATAGGTCAGCAAGACTGATTACTTCCTTAAATCACTCTGATTATGAAAAGATTTGTTAGCTACACATTTGTCTCATTGACTAACCTTGTTATCCGAGACAGCGTGTGAAAGATTTGGGTTTGACAGTATCTATCTTTTCCTCATATGCTGTTTGGCCTTCCAAAAGAGCATGATATCCACTTCATCGTGCCTAGAGCTGATCCGTGCTGGTCAATGAGGGAATACATCCCCATGGACAAAGAGTCATCGCATGTGGTTGCCACAACCCCCGGATGCTCCTTCGTCCAATCCGCCAGCCGTTCCTCGCTATAGCCGCTGGCTGCCGCTCACTCAAGCCATGGGCTGGTCCTTACTTAAGCCCCCAGCTGTTCCTCACTCAAGCCACTGGCCATTCCTCACTCTTTGCAAGGACAGTCTGGTGCTTCTGGCTCACAGTATGTAAGTAGGTTTACATATGTAAAGGATTTGCCACTGATGATTCAAACACGAGTTTTGAGCAGTGTAGAGTAGCACTTGTTGTTTGTCATTTCTCCAATCACAAATGTAGAGATGGTTTTATGTTTACACTGCGTAATATGCAACACAATGCGTAAAAACACGGTATAAGTCATTATAATTAGTAATTATGTTCCCACTGGATGCAACAACTGCCACGTTTGTGGTCACACTGTGCTCTGTGTGGGTCCTAATGCCCCAGTGTAGTGATGGGGACACTGACAAAAAGCATCTGTTATATGTTAAACCGAGGTCCTGACTCTCTGTGTTCATTCAATTTCCCAGGATGTCATTCGAAAAAGAGTAAGGGTGTGACCCCAGAATCCTGGCCAAATTTGCCTATTGGCCTTTGATCATCATGACCTCCTAACAATCCCCATACACTGATTGGCTTCATCACTCTGTCTCCTCTTCACCAATAAGCTGGTGTGTGGTGAGCATTCTGGCGCAATATGGCTGCCGTCGCATCATCCAGGTGGGTGATGCAATGCTGCACACTGGTGATTGATGAGGAGAAACCCCCTTCTATGTAAAGCACTTTAAGTGCCCAGAAAAGTGCTTTATAAATGTAAGAAATTAAAAATAATAAGGAATTATTTTCAGACTGATGAGTATTGTAAAAATCAACACCTTTCAGAAGGCAGGGCACAGAGGAGAAACAATAATGTACATTATTTGGAAAACAATGTGTTTTTTAACCTTAAACCACATAAACACATTTCATTACACCAAATACACAAAATAATGTTCTTTTTAACAACATCATATGACCCCTTTAAAGAAGTGAGCAGAGTAGTATTCCATTATGCGATAGTAAGCTACAGAGAGTAAGGCATTTATTGAAAAATATGGCTTTAAAGCAGAGCAAGAGATTGAATAAATCATGATCTCATTTCGGCCTCATTACAGCTTGTTGAATTTTATGACAATCCACTTTATATAGTCTATGAAGTCTGAACTCTGAAGGTGAGCACAACTGCCCTTACCATAAATCAGCTGAACGTTTTTTGCGGAGCAGCCCAAACTGCTTGTCTGAGTTATATGGGCTTTTGATGCAGTGTGAAGGTTCTTTGGTTATGCAAACATTCTTATTGCTGCGTTGGTTTGTTTGGAATTAGGTTTGGAGAGTTTGAGTTTTAAGTTGTTTATCCAGTATAATTGTATATCATGCTGGGAAATGTCTGGTCTTAATGCCATATAAATGTTACTCGTTCTGTATAAAGTTGCTTTATGCAGTGTAAAGTTTGCAGAATTCTACAAGTATGTTGTGTTAACTTTAGTAACTTTATTTCTTTGTCTAGTGTAAAGATTATTTTAATACAATACAATATTTTCCATGCAAAGTACATGCAGTAACTTTTCTTTGTGTAATGTGAAGATTCTTTATTTATTATTTATTATATATTTAATTGTATGCCAGGCTGTTTGAATATGTGTCTTCATGCCCTGTAAAGCATCCTCATTCTGTGTAAAGTTCCTTTATGCGCTGAAAAGTTTGTTTGCAGAGTTCTACAAGTTTGCTGTGCATTGTAAAGGTTGTTTGTGTAAAGATTATTTGCATGTTATTTAAAAATTCCTCTTAAAGTACCTTAGTGCCCATTTGAAGTTTTTTTTTATTTATTTTTTTATTTAATGCAGTTAGAATGTTCATCATGCATGAAAAGGCCCTTTGTGCTTTTTTCTTAGTGCAGTGTAAAGGATATTTTAATTAATTAATTTTAACTTTTAATTAGGAAACATGCTAAGTTCACATATTAGTCTGTGTGATTTCACCCACTTCCAATTTACCCAGTAGGATTTTGACACCTTGGGTCGACAGTTGGTGGAAGACACAAAGTATTGCAGCCACGGAAGCCAGCAAACAAACTGGTTCAGAGATCGTTCAAGCCAGATGACCTGATGCATGATAAACACGGACAAATCAACTTATCAACTTACAGTGTAAGGCTTGTTGCCTTTCATTGTAAATTGCGCTTGTTCCTGTTGCGTGTCCGCAATCTGGCAACCCACATGAGCGACGAGTGTCTAATATTTTGAATTTGGACTGCCGAAACCATTTCAGCCGCTAACTATCAATATTACATACTCCATCTTTAAGGATGTGCTTGTCACTCAGATGAGTTTATGGAGTCCTTTGAGTGTGCAGCGCTGGTCTGGACTCCAAACACAACTCTGGAGATGGAGGTGAACTCTTGAAGAGGTTTTAGGCTGAACTTCAAACCGTTCCTCATACCTGATTTATTTTCTGATTTAGTTCTCAGTCTGTCTCTATCTTTCCCTCTTTCACTCCCTTTTCTCTACTGCTAGTAACTGGCCATTCAGTCATTACCCCCGGCTGTTTTCTGATAGAGGGCTGGGGCCAGGGAATAAAGTAGGCCTGTAACGAACAGTTGAAAGTCTCCAATCAGTTATAGCCTGTGAAAGCCTCGGTAACTTCCTGTTCATAATATAAGCTTTCTGATTAACTCTCCCTCTCTTTTGTGGCAGGTCCATAAACACACCCCCTTGGTTTCATATTGCTATTGATCTTTGGCTGCCCCTTATTTATAGACTGATGAATGTATCATTTGTTTTCTCTGCTATAGAAAGGAAACTCAACCTATTAGTTTCTCAACGTCTTCCTCATATTTATCCTTTACGGTCTGCCTCCTCTTTCCTTTTCATGGTCGGCTGGCTAGGCAGCTTATTAAGGTTATACAGATGAATAAAAAAGATGGATGAATAGGTGTAAAGCGAAACAAACATTTTAAATCTAATCACACATTCTTTGACATATTAGATACTGAAAATTCTATAGCTGGATGAATAGATAAAATATGGTTCATCCAATGCAGCAGCGAGTTCAACCTGCAATAATCCCTCATAATTCCCAGAATGCTATAAATCTAACTACTATCATTTTGCGCAAAACTGTAGTATCACCATTAATAAATATAACATGGAAAAGACTCCTTTATAACATTGAATTTAATTCTGTCCTTTATTCATATTCAGTTTTATTTTGATTTTATTTTTTTTTACCATTTGTTTCACAGTGTAACAACTATATAGAACTGTATTTTGTAATAACTATATTTTCCTCATGCAGAGAGAGGACTCTATGCAGCGTGTGCAGAATAGACATCATTGCTTTTCAAGTAATTTGAGTGTTACAATTTCAGAATTCGGACTCGTCATTGTTTCTTTCAGTTCACCGTAAGTACAAGCTGTCTATCCTGTGCAAACCTAGCAAGCAATAGTCTTTCTCTCTGCAATCTAATGTTTACATTTTAAAGACCTGATAGAAGAAGATAAACACCCTCCTTCTCTCACACACACAAACAAATTTGCACACCATACACACACCCTTTAGAGGAATGTCTGATTGTGACAGGAAATGAATTATTAAAACGAGACGCAGGTGCCGGATGCAGCCTCCATTTTGGGCGACTCACAACATGATTTATTTAAAGGACTGTTGCTTCAAAGTCAGTTTAAAGTTTGTCTTTCCTCGCCATTTCTCTTTAATGGGAGACCCCTCATCTCAATCACTGATTTCCCATACTCTGTCTTTCTCTCTGCCTTATCTATCTTGTTCTATTGCTATCTCATTCATTCTATACTCTTTCTCAGAAACAAGCCAACATTTGCAATCTGAATTTGCACTTCTCTGCTATCGCAGTTTGAGAGGATGACTCCTGCTGGATGGCTAGAGTGTTTGTTCAATATTGCAGATTTCACATGATACCCCTCAATACATGGATATAAATAAACATCACGCTGGTTTCGATCAGGCCCGCTTGTAGGACGCACCACCCGTTACCCTGAAACAGACCTTTCCTCAGGCTTTCTGCATGAATTGCTCACTTTATCCCTCATAGTTTTCATTTTGGGACAAGAAGAAGTACTTTTCACACAGCAGTGCTCGCTCAAAAAGCTCCAATTTGTCGGATCAGGAACAAGGTTTTTGCTCCCCTCCAATTTGGGCTTGATAGCAGGTGAGCTTGTTTCATTTCAAAGCAGTTTCTCACAATTGTTGGACACATTCAGTGCTGAATCAGCCATTTTCTTAACCTCCCACTCACAGTGTATGTCCTCTGTTTTTCCTGTTTTCAGATTTAACCCTCTATTGTGAGTGTTAAAGTTTGATACACTTATACCATAATTTTGGTTTTAATTGGAAAAGTGAATGCAAGAGCTGCTGTATATTATTATAAGTGTCATTTGACTTTTCTGAATGACAATAAAAAGAATAAGCTAAAAAAATGCAATAATTACACAAATACTAAATAACTAGTATTCTTGCTACCAAGTAACTCATGGATGGATGTGTCATTTGAGGCTCAGACTAATTGAAAATCTTCTGTCCATTATTAACCATTCTATTTCCATTTTATGTGCATTGTGTGTTTGCAAAGTGAATAAAATTGTGGGTTAACTGTTCCACCTTTGGTTGACTTCGGAAGAGCACAGGTCACACTTCTCACACACAGCTGTTCCTCTTTCCTTCTCTCTCTTTCCATCTTTGTCTCTCTGAAGAATGGCCAATAGAAGATTTCTTAACGAGTAGCGGGATTGAATAATTGCAGCCCTTAGATGTTTTCTTGATGAGATCCTTGCAGCTCATGATGGGCCACGCAGCTCTTCTGACGATTCCCGAAGAAAGGAACAGAAGAAAGATACAGAAGTGTGAAGCTCTGTGATCAAAGGAATGAAAAAGCTCCCTTTCATTTCACTCTCTGTCTAAAGCTATTTGAATCCTTCATGTTCAGCCGCACTGTACAGATAATAAGGAAGCAGACTGGAATGGAGGGCGGGAAGAACAGTGGGAGTTTTCATACTAATTTATAACCTTCCCTCTGACCCACATTCATTGGGTTCCAGTGACCATGTTGAGTAAGCGACAGTTCTTGGAAGGACACCTTGCTATTGGACACTCTACAGGTCATCACAGTTTTATGGATCCGGTGACTTAGGAACCTCTCATTCCACGTGAGAATATTGCCTTCATTAGCAGGAGGAGCAACTCTGGGATAAGATATATCAAACAATACGCAGAACGAGGTGAACAGAGAAAAACTCCTAATGATCCTTGGAGGATAGACTGGGACACTCAGGGGGAGAGACAACCCCCTATTCTGTCTGCTTTATATGCTTATAAAATGTTGATCAGAGTGTTTAAATATATTATCTACCCAAAGGCATTGCTCAGCTTTTCAAAGAGAGGCACTGCAAGCCACAAACCTTCACTGTGGGTGATGCGAGCGTCGAACGTGAAGTGAATGTCTGATGGTTTGTAGTCATCTGACACCTTTGTTCCTCTACTTTGCAAGAGCACAAATTGAAAACATTTCTCACAAGAGTCTCTGAAGTTCTGGTTTTACATTAAGAGCAAGTTCATATTTGCAGACTGACAGACCCTGGAGCATTTTAGGGTGAGGTCCTCTCGTAATCAAAAGAAATCTAGGGACATTTGAACTAGCTGCCTTCCAGCACTGTGTCCACATCTCTCGGAGTGTAACCTAGAATACAAACCATCCAAACTTGAGCTCAATGCATCTTATAAACAAGTTTGAGTTTTTAGGTTGTCTGTAAAAAAAAAAGTGCACTGCTGTGTAGATGCTAGGGTTTCTTGGGCAGGGGTGTCCAGTCCTGCTCCTCAAGGCTACTGTCCTGCAGAGTTACGCTACAACCCCAATTATACACAGCTGAACAAGCAAATCAAGGTCTTACTTTTAGAAACTTCCAGGCAGGTGAGTTGAAGCAAGTTGGAGCTAAACTCTGTTACAGGACCAATGTTCGGACACCCCTGTTCTAGGGTGTTGCTAGAACCCTTAGCATAGCACACGGCTAAAATCCTGATGCCTCGGTGCTAGGTTGTTGTAAATGTTTGCCTGGTTTTGCAATTAAATCTATGGTCAATTTTCTATCAATTTACTGTCCACTAGACAAAAAACCAAACACTTAAAAATGTCTTTGTACACCTCATTCATGTCAGTAGCATAAAGAATACAAGGAAAGTTAATATTGTTTAAGATAACTGTTAGCATGAGGAAAATTAGTTTAATCTTGCCTTTAGCATGACAAATAATAGGATGGAAAACAGTATGCTACTGTGAGTTACTGTGAGAACCAGTTGGCTTACAATTGTCATAAGAAAACAATACTATGCTAACACTTACTGTGAGAAACAGTAGGCTTACCATTGTCATAAGGAAACAGTGATACTTGGTTTAGCAAACAAAACTGATATGAGTTGCTGTCTACTGAAAATAAGCTAAAATTATTTAAATAAAATGTAGATGTAAATGAGGTATGACTGGTGTCCATCAACGGCTAAATGATAGCATAATCTTTTAAACATATAGCTACAAACAAGCTTAAAGAAACATATTAAAACAACCACAATTCTTGTCTGCCTGCAATTACTATTAAGCACAAACTATTGTAGATTTGTGAGAACTGAGACGGTGCATGTGACATGGTTAACCAGCAGGGGCACTTGCAGCAAGTGTCAGGGAGTTCATCCTGTCCCTACTGAGCCCAAAGCTCCTGCTGCTACATCTGCACAGTCTCGCTCTCACTGAGATGGCTTCGATCAAAAACAAATCCCTGAAACACTTTACACCTCTTGTCGTTTGTTATTATTTTTCTCGCTCTCATTCTCCTCGCTCTCTTGCTAAGAAAGGTTAGCTTAGCTAGTCGGCAGCACTTTGTGTTTTGGTTCCTGGTGTGCTGTAGTTTTTTTTTCTCAGCAGGCTGTTAAACTAGCTTAGCAAGTGAGACTGTCTTGATCATTCATCTTAAAAGACTTTTTTTTTTTTTTTAACAAACCTCATGTTGATTTCAACTAACGCTTTTAAGTGTGATGTTTCAGGTCTTACATTTAGCATGCTAGCATTGAAGCTCAGGATTGTCCCAAATTGACTAGTAGGTGAGTTGAATGACTGGTTGACTAATTGGTCTTCCCCTTACGAAAATTTACTTTGGTTTTAATATAGTAAAAGTGTGGTAACCTTGTTTTTTGTTGTTAGTTAAGTTTAATGTAGCAGAACCATGGTTAATTTGTGTTGAACCATGGTTTAACCATAGTAACCATTATTTTTATAGTTTTATTTGTGATAAAACGATATGTTATTTGTCTCACTTTGCACGTTTTTTTACATTTGAACTTTTAACATGACTTAGATAAGCAGGACACAATGGTTTTGTTTTTACAATTGTATTTGCAGTTGCATTATTTAAAGGGGACAAATCCACCTCATAATAAATGAGTCAACTGTTAGATGACTAGTCAAATTTACAAGCAGCTTCCAGACTGAGGCCTAAGTCATTGCAGCTGTGGTTTTCCTAAAGGAGTTCCGTCTCCCGTGTGTGCAAATGCAGGGCACTCTGGAGCTCGGCTTCATCATGTTTGTGCTCTGTCTTCCTATATTAGAGTCTTGAATCAGCAGCCTTTAATGAGTCACATCACCGGCTTTACATTTCCGATGTTATTGCTGACTCGCTTTGCATTCTAGCCTCAGGCACAAACCAAGATCTGAATAAAACATACATTTATCTACTTAAAAAAAAAAATTATATATATATATATATATATATATATATATATGTTTGTGTGTGTGTGTATGTATATATATATATATATATATATATATATATATATATGTATGTATATATATATATATATATATATATATATATATATATATATATATATATATATATATATATATATATATATAATAGATGTAGGAAGTGGATAAAAAACATGATTCAATTTGAAAAAGAGGTCATTATTTATCAGATTAACCATGAAATAAAAGAAGAGAAGAAGGAACATAAAATGTGCTTTTAAAGGGATATACACAATGAAAATGAAATAAGAAGTCTGTTATCATTTACAGGTTCATCTCAATAATAGCTTTTTGAAGATGCTGAGTTGATTTTCCAGCAGGATTTGGCACCTGCCCGCACTGCCAAAAGCAGTGGTTAAATGACCATGGTGTTGGTGTGCTTGACTGGCTAGAAAACTCACCAGATCTGAACCCCAGAGAGAATCCATGCATGGGGTATTGTCAAGAAGAAAACCTGCCACAAACTGATCACCTCCATGCCACGCCGAATTGAGCATGTACATGTACAGTAAATGAAAACATTTTTAGGAAGACTAACAATACACTTAAAATGTTTTTTTTTTTTTTTTTTTTTTGTCTTATGAAGTATTCTAATTTGTTGAGATATTGAATTGGTGGGTTTTTGTTAAATGTGAGCCAAAATCATCACAATGAAAAGAACCAAAGACTTAAACTACTTCAGTCTGTGTGCATTTAATTTTATTCAACACACAAGATTCACAATTTGAGTTCAATTACTGAAATAAATGAACTTTTCCACAACATTCTAATTTATTGAGAAGTACCTGGACTTAACCTCATGTCTTTCCCAAACCATACAACTTTCTTCTGCAGAAGACAGAAAACACTTTGAAAAAGGATGCAAAAGCATGATAACAGTAGTCCATGTGCACTATTTTTAGCTGTTAGCATTCATTCTAATAAGCAGAACTCGGTTAGAACCAAATCAGTCCGATTCACAAACAAGTCTTTTACTCTAGCGCTGTGAACAGAATTGGCCAATTTATTTAAAAGGTCTGACTCAAAATTACAACTGGTTTATGAATCATTCACACAGTTTTGTGAACTCGATCAACGGATTCACTGAAAAGATCTGAAAACAGCTGGTTCAAGTATTGCCACAGTACATCTCTTATGAACGCCCAGGGAAATCTAGGCTGTATATGTCGAGTTTAACTTCAATTTAAATGTCGACCTTTTCCTTACTCAAGCATTCTTCTAGAGTGCTTTTGTGTTGTTTTTATAGCAAAACAAATCTTTGAAGTTTCATTTTAGTTTTCCATATGAGAAAGAAAGAAAGTCATATTGGTTTGGACCAACATGGGGTCGTGTTGATGACACAAATGAAATTTTAGGTGAATTTTTACACCAATACATGCCAAATCTTTTACAGTGAGATGCACATGGTGCCTGTTATCAGCTTAGGTATTCTCTTCATCTTCATGTTCCTGGAGCCTAGCCAGCCACATGAGGTCCCCTTTCCTGCCCTGCTTCCTCCAGAACCATTGTACCTGAAGATAGCATTTTTGCTTTAAATGTCATGAAGGATTAGCCATCTGGTCAGGGGTCACTGGCAGCCATGTAGTTTGTAATGGCCTGAGTTGCGTGATTACCGGTGCCGATGAGCCGACTGAAAGATGGTTATGCCAGGAATCAATGAGCCTGTTAATACCATTTTGGCTCAAAGTGCCTTTTAAGAGATCCAGCTAATCGCAGCAGGCATTTTAATTGAGCAAGATATTAACGGTGGTGTAGCTCAGACAGAGATCTGAAAAAAGCATTAGTTCAAAGGTCTGTCTGTCCATGACTCTGTCCAGAAAGTGAGATTTTAGCTCTTTTACTTCTCTTCTCTCATATCTCAAGCTTTCTAAAGGGTGAGCTTCAGTTCAGTTCGTCTCCTGAAATAGATCGGCATAATAAGTCTTTTTAGATGTAGGCGTTCTGCTAACATCAAACCTGGATGTAAACAAAGCAATATTAACTGCTTTTTTTATTATTTACTCATTCTCCTCCTCACAATCACATAGACTGGGGCTTCCTTAGTCAGATCACCTTACATCTTACATTAGTGAGCGATGTTTTCTTTTTCTCATCTAGGTATATTTTAAACCGTATACTGTATATTTGCTTTAGCAAATGCCCAAAAACAAACTTTGAAGTGAGTACCTATTTGTAGAAAGATTATGAGTACACTTTAGTCACAGTTCAGTATAAAAGTATGGGGTTTAGCAGAACAGCTCATTGCTGCCTGCAGCCTCTTTGCTTTGAGGTTCCCATTTCCTTTTTCCAAACTGCAGCAGTGACATCTAGTGGACAGATGCAGAACTGTGAATGTACAGGGCTGTGCTCTGAGACTAACTTCGGTGAATCATAAATCGATAGCTACTGCCGTGTCTGTTTCATAATGAAATTGGATGTAAATCTCAGAAGACAGAGAGGCATGATTCTAGATGACTCTTAATATAATCCGCTTCAGCAGGCTTATAATATAGATCCAGGCTTTTCAACCACTGGGGCTCCATAAGAGTGCAGCAGGGGTTTAGTAGAGAGATTAGTGGATTTGGGGAATTTTTATGACGTTTTTAATAACTATTTAAATAAGCAGTTATTGATAATGAAGTGTTAGTTACTGATCTTAAAGAAAGCTATTCAAATTCAGGGGTCTTTTAAGAACCCATGTTGCATATATATATATATATATATATATATATATATATGTATATATATATATATATATATATATATATATATATATATATATATATATATATACTGAATGCATGATCTAGATGCTGTCAGTAATGCTCAACAAGCTCAATCGAGTTATTCCTTAAAATGATAAAACCCACTGAATACACTCACAAAATATACAGTACTCACATGAAGCCACACAGACTTTGACATCTTATTTCCAAAAGCTTCAATAGGAACATAGCGACGCTTCAGGCTTGATTTGTTTTATTTGTAATTGCAGCAGAATCTTCTTGGCGCTCACACTGGGTGCTCAGGTCTAGTTCCAGCAGGTGAGTGCAGGCCCAGTTAATAAAGCGCACGCTGCTCCCTGTGGAAATCAACCACAACCTGACCTACAAGAATGAGTCTGTTTCCTCTCCCTACCCACAATGTTTTATTCATGAGAACTTTTGCTAGATATAGTCTCTGATTT
Organism: Carassius auratus; assembly: GCF_003368295.1. Classification (NCBI taxonomy): domain Eukaryota; kingdom Metazoa; phylum Chordata; class Actinopteri; order Cypriniformes; family Cyprinidae; genus Carassius; species Carassius auratus. Next base: position 149,149 of record NW_020528941.1, on the reverse strand, counting down.
CCTTTTTCCCTCTGAGAGAAACAAGTCTTTCTTGTCAGAACATAGATGCCCCGGACCCAATCATTTCTCAGGTCCTGCTGGACTGATCCCAGACCTGTCTCATGTCCTGCTGAGTGACGTGAGGTCAAAGAACAGTGATTTCATTAATAAAAGCTGTATTGCTTGTTGCTCCCAGGTTACATAAAGAATCGTTTCACTCAACAGATTACAGCTCATTTTAACGGTGCAATAACTTGCTTTCAAGGTTTCCTCTCAAGAGAAATATTGTTTTGCCTTTTTTGAGCTTGGCCGGTGTATTGCTATGTGAATTGTTACTTTTATATGGCAGGTTTATCAGAGCAGCCAATATCTCCAACATTTTAAGACATGGTTTAGTTTATTCTTGGACATACCTCAAGCCTGAAAACCCCATTTATACCTGGTTGTTACATCTTGGGTGATCTCACCAGTCAATTTAAGATAAGAAGGGGAAATTATTATTTTGTTCAATCCGAAGGTTAATGTAATTTTAGAAGTTAATGCATTGCAAAAACACAAAGAGCTTTTAATGTATCTGTTGTGATAATCCAAATGCATTCTTATTGGATATTGCTTGTGTTATGACATCAGGAAGGTCATTTTGCTCTCTTTCTCTCCATGTCTCTTTATTCATTCTGTTTTCCCTCTTTCACCCCATAACCTTACCCTGTCTTCACTTAGCCTTAAATGCCTCCAATCTATGATTCTGATTTAGTGGTCCATTAAAAAGTTTTACAGCACCTGGTGACATCATGGGCCAGTCAGATGTGTCAGGGAATATGAATCTCCTGGGCCTCGCAGAGAATCTAGTCTCCTCTCCAGGGAAGAAGAAGAATTCCCTTGTAACCGTTCCCTTGGCTGTGAGGTCTCAGCAGCTGTTCTGACACAACAGGAGACAAAAATCTCACTTAATTACTCTAATTAACACTTTTTTCCCCTTAATGCATTTAATTAAATTGCTTCAGTTTAATTTATCACAGCACTTTAATTTCGCTAGTGCTCCCAGCCCAAGCTTTTAAACACTAATAAGACTGTTTGGCAATGTTGAAGACTTTATAGTGGAGTTTGTTGCTACCCCAAGCAGCAGCCAGGGTGGTCAAATAAACATGCGGGGGGGGGGGGGGGGTGTTACGAAAGCATTTATGTAATAATCACATTTTGTTGCTTTCCATCCTGAAATGAAGACGGACACAGATTGTGTTTCATCCAGTTTTATGTTTTATTATCTCACTGCAACTTATAACGTCCAACTGAAAGATATAACACCAACAAGTCAGAAAAAAAATAAACATAAATAAACAGAGTCACTGAGTTGAGGAGTTTCCACTCGCGGTCCAGGGGCACCTAGATCAGGCTGAAAGGTCAGCACCCATTCATACCACTGATGGCTCTTAAATTAGCTGAAACCAGATTACATAGCTCCGATCATGTAAACTGAAGTGTTGTGGTAAACTGTACAATCCACACAGCACCACTATTTACCATGCAATTACTTACACTGTAGAAATATGGAATTATGGTATTTATTGTTAATGTCACTCTTAGTATAGGCTACTTATATTAAATATTAGGTAATATAAAGGCAATAAGAGCTTGTTTTTGTTTTAATTCAGTTCACTTTTCATGATACACATGGCTGTGTAACACATTACAAATACCACTGTTTTCTTCTCCTTCTTCCTCTTCTTCATTTTGTAATAATGAGCATGGCTTTTGCCTGATTCATGATCTAACTAATACTAACTCTGAAATCAAGAATTACAGTAGCATCCATTGGGGCAATTGCAGGTTTAATAGTTGTAATAATCTTTAACTGAAGTAAAATTAATATTAAATAAGGCAGTTGTGTGTTCAAAAATTGTTGGGGATTCTGGAATCCTGTTTGTTTTGAACTTATATCTGGTGTTAATGCATATTTGATTTTTCTATCCAGGAATGGTATGCATTCATTGTATATTCATTGTTTTATATATATATATATATATATATATATATATATATATATATATATATATATATATATATATATATATATATATATATATATATATATATATAGTAGGGGCTATCAGACTCCGATTATGAATGATAAAATAACCTTATAATTCATACACTACATCAGGGATCCTCAGATCTGGACCATGATATCCACTTTCCTGCAGAGTTTAGCTCTAACCCTAATCAAAAACCCCTGAGCCTGTTAATCAATGTCTTCAGGATCATTACAAAATCACAGTTAGGTGAGTATGATCAGGGTTGGAACTAAACTCTGCTGCGCACTGGCCTTCCAGGGCAAGATTTGAGGAAACGCTCAACTGCATGGTTGAGCATAGTGCATAAGTACATAATGCATAATGTATAGTGCGTCATTTGGGATGTAGCCATTGAACTGAACACTGATTTAATCAGAAAAGGTAATTGTTCTGTCTCCCCATTAACATTTCTTCAGATGAGAAATAGACAGGAAACTGTCCAGAAACGCCGACCTAATAAACAATATAAACGGTTGCATAGGGCCCTGTGGCCTCCAGGGGGTTCGGTTTCAGTTACAAGTGTTTATGTTTGAAAATGAAGTTTTAGTTTTACAACACTATATTGCTGTTTAAAATTTCTCATTGATGTGACAGAAATGGAGAATAAAAATGCAAGTTCACACTGACAGCAGGTGGCGCTTTAGGAACAGCAGAAATACAGTTACCATGGTTACCCCTATAAATATAGCAGTACTGTGCAAATGCATCTTCTGACACCTTGTTTGTCATGGAGGTCAAAGAAAGTCAAGCAGTATTTACATGTTTTCAAACAGCCAATCAGATTTTTTAAATCACTTTGGTGTTTATAAAATAACACAAATATTTATTAATCTCACAACATTTTCTTACATTTTTCTGAAAGCAATGGTTAAGCTTTTACATTTTTAAAAGTATTAAATAATAGCTAAAAGTGCTTAATAATATATGTTCATATACTGAAAGATCAACACTGAGTAGAGAATTAAGACAGTTTGGTATTTTTTTTACAACAGGGTTATTATAGTCATCTTAAATAAAATATATATTTTTTTAATGTTACTTGAAATAAAATAACGTTAACTGAAATAAAATACTTGTAATGTTTTATTTTATTTATAAAATGTAAGCTGAATTTTAAAATTTGTGTTTACCATTCCAAAATATAGATTTACTGTCATCAAAAGAAAGACTTGTTCTAGTGCCACTGTCTAGCTCATGATCACCGACTGACTCACAGTGTGTTTTTAGTGAGTTCTGACCACCACCTCCTCGAAGAGCTCTGCAGGTACCTCAGACAGATTTATAGCTGTAATTATCCACAAAAATGCTCCTGGAGGTAATACCACACAATATCACCAGTGCTGAATATTGTGCCTAAATGAGTGATGATGTAATATTCTGTGAGTGAGTGAGTTTGCATATATGCGTCAATTTCACAAGTACAGTGCGAATAAAGACAATAAAGCATACAGCGCACCCTAGAGTGAGCTACAAAAACATGTAAACCTTCAGCTCCAAAGGGAAATAATACTGCTGATGAGATAGCTTGAGGATGAAGTTTGTTTATCACTCTAGAGATTGGATTTTAAAATCATGCTTCATGTCCCACTAATTAATGTCAGCAATGTAATTAAACTTCAAATGTGTGTGGTAGACCTTAAAAGAATATTCCAGGTTAATTACAAGTTACCTCAAAATATCATTTCAACTCATCTGAGTTATAAATAAAAGTATACAGCTAGATATGCATTTACAACAACAGATATTCAGATGTTAACATTTTAATGAAATAGCTTTCAATCCCAATAACACTGTTGCGTTTAACTGCTTGATTACATCAGTATTTTAAAACATGTTACAAATCAAAAGGGTTGAATCAAATCAGTGACAGTGTAAACAAAAGGGCATTTTAACAATCAGAAGGTGACCTGTTGTTCTAGATACCGAAAAGCCAAACATTATGATATGGAAAGGCACTGACACATAAAACATACAGTGAAATACTGTATAAAGCACAGCACCAATGTTTAGTAAAACTGTAAGATACTGTAATCAGTCCCAGATATAATAGGCAAAATAAATGTAACATCATGCATTGAATGTATGTTATAATATTGTACATGAATGTATGTAATATATAATGTATATAATATTGCATAATTGTGTATTTTAAAACTTAGTTACTGGAAAATCATTCTGAGGACTTTTTCGACATTCATGTGTCAATTTTGGCATGAAATATAGGCCTAATTCTGAGTTCTAGAGTCTTATTAGTTTTACAGTGATATTACTATCAAATTTGCAACAAAAGGTATGAAGCTGAAGCTCACAACAGACTCATATCATTTAACAAGAACTGCAGATAAAGAGAGAATGACAACGAGTACTGCAGTGTTTTCAGTGATTAGACCGAGTGTTTGGGATTTTTTAAAGCCTTAGATTTTAAACCACACTCATTAAACCAGATTTTATCAGAATCAGCTGTTCCTTTTAAAACCAAACTAAGCAAAGGTCTGTTTACACAGGCAAATCTGATCTCAAATCAGATCTCTTGCCGTCATTTTTACATATGTGAACATATGCCCCAGAGTTTAGAAGTGATCCAGTTACTTCTCATGTCCATTGATGTTCTCAGGTAGCAGACCCTCCATTACAGCATGTTGAGACTCGAGAATCTGGATCCAGACAAAGCAGATGAACAAAGAGGTATAGCCTAAAGCTAACACAGGGGTACATGTACTGTAAGTGTTTGTGGAAACTCACCTGGAAAGTCGGACTAAAGGCAATGAGGGTTTGCATGTTGGTGCTGTAATAGCCAAGAACATAATCCCCTGCCGGCAGGGGGAGCTCACTTTTACTCATCTGGACCTTAAACAGGAAGTGCACCCCTCATGTTAGTCCTAGTGTAGTAATTTGTTAGCATCATGCTAAGGTTTTTTAAATTTCGTTTTAAGATGTGGGTGTAAAAGTAAAGTGATATAAAATTATATTATTGTCATTATTTTCTCAATGCAGACCTGTTCTCAACACTAAAACTTTTAGTCTGCCATACCGTCACGACTTCGCCGTTGGCAGCTACTTCATCATCTTTGACCCAAGCGAAGGTGGAGTAATCAGAGGCACTTTTAAAGCCAATCTGCACACAGAGATATAAATCACCACTAGTTACTGACCCGCTTTGTGATACAGATCTCCTTTTGGTCTCTTTCTGTGCTTGTGTTCATCCATCAACCTCTGTTTTTCTCTGTTTCCCTCTCACCTTGTACAATCCGATCCAGTCCCAGGTAGAGGACTCAAAGTTTTCCAGAATGGTGTAGGTGAATGTGGGACCTTCATCAGCACTCCAGTGTCCCTCCACGGTTAGTGCGACGAGAGGCGTCTCAACCTTTTTTTCTCATCTGCATGAAGAGATCGAGACAAATTTGGACTAAATGTACTCATGCAGGCTGAAAAGTAGATGTATCTAAAATCATAATTATTAAGGATTTTGATTCTTATTATTTAAGCACATTTACTTGAATTTGATCAGCTCTGTAACTGTACAATTGATCAGCATTGTAACTGATAGATTAAATATTCAAGGCATACATTATTCATACCTCCAGATTGAAGGTCCCAATGACGGGTTTGTGGTCACTGACCCCATATGAGACATCACAGGTGTACATGTTCTGTGTCACCTTAAAAGGATACTCCTCATCATCAGCTGACGATGTTGTCGAACTATTCTCATCCTCAGTGTCTATAGCTTTGGGCTTTATCCTCCACAAGATACGATCCGTCCAGGCAGGTTTCCGCTTTTTACCACTAATCATTGACCCATGCAAAAAAAAAAAAAAAAGAATAAATAAATAAATAAATGATTATATATTCATATAGAATGTAAATTATACTGAACTAATAAATGCAGAGTGATATTGTAGTCTTTACTAAATTATATAGATAGTATATATACACACTATGCACTATGCACCACTAAAAAAGGTTGGGGTCAGTAAGTTTTTTTTATTATTATTTATACTTTTTATTAAGAACTTAATACTAGTCAGCTATTTCAATACAATTTTGATTAAATGTATCTGTAAATCTGTTATTTCTATTCATCAAAAAATCCAGATCCAAAATTGTTAAGGACCACAGCTGTTTTCAACATTGATAACAATAAGCTTTGTTTCTTGATCATTTAATCAGTATATTAGAATGATTATAAAGGATCACGTGACACTGAAGACTGGAATAATGATGCTGATATTCAGCTTTGCCATCACAGACATAATTTTACATTTTAAAATATATTCAAATAGAATATACTTATTTTAATTTATAATAATATTTTACAATTTTACTGTTTGTCCTTTATTTTTGATTATTTGTATGCAACCCTTGTGAGCTTAAGTCTCCCTTGTTAGCTTTTTTTTTTTTTTTTTTTAAACATGAAAAACTTTACTGACCCCAGACTTGATAGCTAGATAGATAGATAGGTGAGCTGTGGTTGTATAATGAGAATTCCATGTCAAATTCCCATTTCCATGCAGACATGAAACCGACATGCAGTTTTTTTTCCATAAAACAGCATGCAAATGCATCAAACGCCAGCATATCAAAGTGAAACAAGCTTTCTACACAGTGATGAGATGCTTAGTGACATGTTATATGACAGGTGCAAAGCAATTCTCCATTACAACTGTTAAAAGCCCAGTGACACACCGACAGCATTTCATGAATGTGTGTTCATGTATTATACATACGATGGAAGGGCTGGATGAATAAATGGAGTAGATGGTGTATACATGATTTCCTTTTTTCAGAAAACCTATTTCACTTTTTTCACCTTGATTGGTAATCTTGAAAATAAATTCAAAGCTTGAGCTGATCTTCCCATTGGAGACATAAACTTCATCTGCTTCCATTACAGACAAATTCAGCAAACAGGTGACAGCTAAATGTGGAAAAGATGTGTTCTGAAGACACTTTTGTACACAGTCACAGATTCAAATACTCCCTGGTGCAGAACACCTCCTATATTCGGGCCATTTATGTTTGATGGGAAATACAATTCCTTTGCATGATAGGAGCAACTTAATTTACATTAAGGGTAGTAAACTGTAACTTTATAAAATGTGCGACCTTAGGATGTTCGGAGGTAATTCCCATTTAGAACCCGAGGTACAACATGTACTTTATCACTGCTATGCTGCATAAACATCTTCATCAAGATCTTCAACCTCCTCATCAATTTTTCTTAAAGTTTGTATACTGTAGATATGACTGAAATGCTTTCTGGAGCATCTGATTATGCAAAGATTGAACAATGAGTGAGAGGACTGCAGTGTTTTAAAGGGATGTGATGGTGAGTGCTGAATTCTGGGTAATAAATGGGTTAAGGTAAAGGTAAGGCCAAAAAACAAACACAAACATTTCTTCTCAAATCTTACATAAAGCCAAACCATGTCTTTGGCGCTCTGTGTGGAGAAAGAATGACCATGAATTTCTTCTAAGAAACACAATAAAGATAAATGTATATCTAAGACTGTTTCCACTTTCAGGCACTGAAAATAATGCATTTGTATTGTGTTAATAATGTATAAGTGTGTATGTACCTTGTATCGTAAGTCTCAGAGAAACGGTCAAACTTATAAGTGGGTTTAAAGCACAGCAGTCCCTCTTCAAATTCCTGAAGAATAGCTTCTTTCTTCTTCATCATGGTCAGCTAAGAGCCAGAAATCAGTAGAATAGCATAGAATAACATGTCTCATGTGACATTCGCATGTTGTTAAGCTAATGATGATATACTGAGCACGTACAACTACTGAGTGAAACTACAACGACTAACTTCTTTTGATGCACTTTTTACTTTAAAAGAAAATTTTATAATCACCATGTTAAAGAGCCATTGTTTTCAGAAGAGTGTGTATTTGAGCTATCTTTGTGTGCTTGCCTGACCTGATCTCTGTTCCACAGCAGGTTAAAGCGGCCATTACTGATCGAGGAGCGGAGAAAGTGCATCCCATGGTCAGCGATACGAAAGTTCAGATCCCCAAACCAGAAGACTACCCTGAGATACGGAACAACAGCAATATGAGAACCATGACGCATGTGAGAATGCATGACCGCGAGCAAATTTACCCCAACTTAGCACTGACTTGTGGTCAAGCACTTGTGGAGTGTTGTACATATCAAAGTCTTGCATGTCCAGTATATATTCAAACTCATCCATGCGTTGCAGGGCGTAGTTCATATGAGCCGCCAGATGACAGTTCAAAAAACACAGCATGTGACCGTAGAATGAAAAACGCACAGACACACCGCCTTTATTTCCCTGTAAGAATAAATACAAATGCATTAGTCCAGCTGCATATTATTAAAAGGAAAATGCTATTGAAATTAGTGTATAACAGTAAGTGTCTGTGAAATGTAAAGATGTAAAGGCTATACCATACCCAGTATCCGAACAGGCCCGTGCGGGTGTATGTACTTTGGATGTCTCTGATGAAAGGCAGGTGGACCTGCTTTGCAAACAGTATCAGCAGCAAACCCTGCATCCTCACTGAAGTCACCTGAGGACAGCAAAACCAAAAAGCCTTTTCACATGTCAAAGCTTCAGTGCATTTCGCAATACACACGTCACAAGCCGATTTGACCTCCACATCAAAACCGACAGCATCATAGAAAGAGGATTTGACATGGTTTGTACGCAAGAAAGCTATAGTAGGCCTTATACAGTGAAAGAAAACAAAAGAGGAAACATGTATTTGAGCTTAGAATGGATAAGTGTCCTTGATACGTTGGCGTAAGAAAATAAGGAGATTGGTATTGCAAATTCCTGGGATGTTTTGGTGAAGTGGAATTCAGTTCTGAAAATCAGAGCTAATTAGTTATGAAAGGCAGAATGGGACGGGCTCACATCAAATCAGAGGTTATGGTACACAAATGTGCTGATGTGAAACAAAGCCTCTAGTGTTTTCAATGGCCTGCAGCGAACAATGGAGTTTAACAAGCTTAATGAGGAGACGGCTCATCCTGATTGTGTCTCTCTGTTCCATTGTAAACATATTGTATGTATAAGGACACTCAACACCTCTCTGTCTTTCACACTCTCTAAACTGAGTTTGCAATGCTGAGACAGACAATGTTTTTTTTTAATGTTTTTTTGTACCTTTATATATCCCATTGGCGCAAGGGTATCCATGAGAAGGTGACTCCATGAGTCCTCAGAAATGAGATCAGAGATATACCGCACTGGATTGGCATTCACTTCCTGTAGACTAGAGCACAAACACATCTGCTCATCTTATATGACAAAACAATGTAAACTTACCAATTGACAGAGAAATTCATTCGGTCTCATAGATATATTATGAACTCACACACACATAAATTGGTGTAGAATTTACTCTGAAACAGTTTTCACTGTGAAACTGGTACTAAATTTCATAATAAAGTTGAAAGAACATACTCCAGTAATTTTAGTTTCATTTACACTTTGGAATTTGATATTTGATTCTATATTATATATCTGAAAATTATAATTTGAAATATATATACAGTTCAAGAACGGTTAAAGAAAGTAATACTTTTATTGAATGGGGATGCATTAAATTGATCGAAAAATGATTTCTGTTTCAAACAACAATAGCACAGCCGTTTTCAACATTTATAACACAAGGTTTCTAAAGCAAACCAACTCATCAAAATGATTTCTGAAGGATCACGGGACACTGGAGACTAGTCATTTTCAGTATCATGGAGTAACAATGCAGAAAATTCAGCTTTGCCATCTCATAAATAAATTACTAATATATATATATATATTAAAATAGAAAAAAGCTGTAATAATGTTTAACAATATTACTTACAATTTACTGTATTTTTGATCAAAGACTTCTTCATATCCATTTAAAAAATCTTGCCAAACCCAAACTTGGTATTGTACATATTAGTAAATTAACATATTTATTGAGTATAAATCTGCTGATCATGTGATTCAGGTGATGTTAACTCACCCAATCACATAGAGGTCAGTGGCCGGCTGTGAGTCAAGCTGCAGTAATGACCTCACATCAGCAGGGGGCTCCGCTGTGCCAACATTCCATGTGACCATGTGCAGCCTGAATAAGAGAAGAAGACACAAACAGAGCAGGAATGAATCAATAAATGAGTTGGGTTCATATGAACTCTGAATTCAATATCTGAGAAATGTGAGAAAGTATCTGAAAAGACAATGTAAAGATATAAATACAAAAAACTTGCTAGCAAATCACCAACAAAATCCAAAGCCCACACAAACAAAAACACAAGTCTATCTAAAACTAATTTTCAGTGACTTAATACACCTGAAGGACTCTCTGTTGGTGTATTTTCCACAGAGGTAAAAGGCTTCATCTAGCGTGCGGGACACTTCCTCATTTGCCTCATCATCTGAGCTGAGATCTTCTAAGCAGACGAGCAACTGAGCGAGACGCTCGCGAAGAATCATCCGTGATGAAGTAGACTGAGTCGCCGTTGTGGACGTACTATCGGATCGCACACGTGGGATATCAAATGTGTCAGACATCTTGTTGCTGTTCTCCCAAAACAACTGATAATCTGAAGCCTGATTCATCCAAACCAAGAGATCAGCAGAAGTGAGTAGATCTGTTATCTGATTCTCTATCGTATTGGTTGTGTATGATAACCAATATGATAGAAAAAAGTTCAAATGTCCAAAAAAGGTCCAAAAAAGTTCAAATGTCTAAGTGTCCAAGAGCTGGTTTAGGTTCAGCAGATGCAGATATCCCAAGTTTTGTTCGTGCTGTAGTTCCAAGATTCTTATTTCTCCAGTCTCCTCAGAGACAATTCATCATTATCCTTTGAACCTAGACAGCCTCAGAAATCTAACATTTGCGATTAAATTTAACCCTTTTTGTTGATCTACATGTTTTCATTGCTTCTTGTTGCTTGAATGGACGAGTGTGTGTAAAAGCATGCGTTTTGGAGAGTTTTTGGGATTATGAAGTGTAATCTGGAGCAGTGGAGAGGAGGAGGGCCAGGAATGCAAAAAATGCAAAAATCACTAACAGGCCTGATCTCCAAATCACTGCATGTATTGTTGCAGGTCTTTAGCGATGCAAGTAAATGTCCACAGAAGCTAATCCGCTTTATGCAAGAACTGGCCTCAACACTGGGAATTTTTCTTGGACTCTAAATAAGAGATACATTTTGAAAACAATGTGGGGGGGGGGGGTCTAAATGTAAATATCTTTAATTAAAATGTGAGAGCATAATACCAAACTTTAACAAACTAGCATTTTTCATTTAAATATGAGAGAGCTATTTTTACTTCCATTGAGTTAAATGTTACTCTATCAGAGTTGAAATATCCTTCTTGCCAAACAAATTAAATTATAATGTGGGAGACTACGTTCCAGATTACTTGATGAACACAGTGATCCACTGCTTTTAATCTGTGACGTACAGTATTGACATTTGTATTATTAAAAATGTGCAATAATTAGTCAAATTAAATGTTTATTATTATAAATTGAATATTTATTAACAGTTGATATAAAATTATGAAATTAAATTATGAAATTAAAAATAATAATAAAGTCTTTTCATGTACCGCCATAAATCTTTGCCAATAATTTGTGGTCATCTCTGCACCTTATTTTTTTCCCCATGTTTAAACCAGGAAATTTGTATAGGCACTAAGAAATTAGTCTAAAATAACAATGTAGTTCTCAAATCCAGGGTAACTATCTTTCCATCCCATTGCTCTAGAATACAGTCACATGCAAATTCTTAGGGGCAAAGAAGCATTAAGCAATAGAGAGAAAGAAAAACAGCAGGCACATAAGGACAAAGCAACCGGTCTTGTGCCAAATTATAAAACTTTTGAGAGAAACACCAACATTCACAGTGCTTCCATGCAAAAAGAAGCAGTAATGCTGGGCAATAAAACAGACTTTACACACTGAACTCCTTTTAACGTTACTTCCCGTCCATTTCAGTTCTCAGTTGCATTTTCTATCACCCCCCTCCTCTTGACTATTTAGAAGTGAAGTAGGGTTCAGTTCACTGATCAAGGATGCTGTTACCTGAAAGCCTGATGTCCATACCTGGATCCAACATTGTGTGCGCTCATACTCAGACCTGTGTAGACAAAAACCGCATAAACAAGCATCCATGGTAATGTAAACTAATCTAATCTAAAAGAGTTAAACCTGTCGCATTCGAGCTTTTAAACTGATAAAAAAAAAAATCTGGATGTTACCTGATTATTTCTATGCTAACTAAAAACGCTCGAGCGAAGTACTTTTGCTATGATAACGAGCAAAAGTGTTCGCAATTTAGCTGTAATATAACTTCTATGATTAGCCTACCGAAATGTTATTTATAAACGTTTTCAAAAAGCATAACAGTCTAATCTTTCTCCCCTTGTATCAGTTTTATGTGTTGTTGTCACACAACGTTCAAATTTGAAAAAAGTGGGCTATATTTAAACAGCCATCGAATAAATTGAAAATATTTAGGGACTTAGCCTACAGGTTAAAATGTTCCGAAATCTAAAGCCTACTGGAACGAAAGCAAAATTCAACTTTGAATGAAATATCGTCGGTACCTTTCAGTCTCGGTCTTGTGGAGATTGTTGATTTCGGTTGTCTTGAATATTTATTCCGTACTCAACAGGTGCTATAGGACTGTGAGAGTTTGGGGTACGTGTTTACACCCCTCTACTTCCTCGCTGTCAGGCCAATCCACAGAAAGCTCTTAAAGCCGCAGAACTTTACTGTTTCATCATATAACGCCTGAAAGCTTTGGCTAGGTCATGAAAGGACCTGTGTCTACATCGATGTGGTAGGCATATATCGCAATCCTTTTGATTAGGGCATGAAACAGAGGGTTCTCTGTTCACTGAAAACAACTGTTTTTATATGCAACATGAATTTAAAATATTTGCCCTTTCTGCACTGAAAGTTAGTCTAAATAATTTCATACCGCGATTAATAATGTAGCTGTATGTTAGAAATCTGAGTTGTTGTCAGGAGCTCTTATACTAAAAAGATATACAACATTATTAACTTAATACTTAATTTAAAGTTCATAAATTTGTTTTTAGACACTGTGATGGTAGTTTCAGAGCTGAACAAATCGAGTTTTATTGCTACTGAATATAATTAATAAATACATTTAATAAGTATTTAAACATGTCACATATAGTATGTACATTTTCAACTGTGAAAATGAAATCCGAATGTCTGAATCAAACACAATCCCCTTTCTGAAGGCCTCATAAGAAGGGGTTAGTTTAATCTGGCTTCATCTCTTCAAATCCTGATTAGGCTGAACGTTTCACTTGATGAAGGGAGGAGGGTTTGTCATTTGTGCTTGTTTATGTGTTTGTCCGGAGTGGTGTCGCTGAATGGGTTAGGTTTGAGTAACCAGCATGTTTACTGTGGAAATGTTGCAAGCCAGATTCAAACACCTGTCACCTATATGAGCACCACAGCTCAATGTGTCAGTGCGCTAAACACTAGGGGAACAACTGGTGTTAAGCATATAACTGAAAAATGTGTTCGATCCGAGAAGAAAATGTACCAATATACAGAAAAAAAATAAAATAAAAAACAATATTGAATATTTTTTTACAACTTGAGGATACGTAAAGCAGTAAAACAGTTATTTTTAAAAGTATATTTATTTTTTTCACATCTCCAATGTAGTTTTATTGGAAGATAAAATGACAAAAGGCACAAATTCACAGTAAAAGAAAAAAAATGACATGACAAGGTGGGGGTTAAACATAAATTAATAAAAAAAAATAATGTATTTCTATAATCACTGGGTTTTTAATTTCGACAAACATATTGTGAAATCTAACAACAACATATCTATGAGAAAGTCCTGTTTACCATGATCTGCTCACATAATGATAACACACACTGTGGATGATCAGTTCATGTGGATAGTTCCCTTTTATAAGCCACTTGTCTGTCATTCAAACACCAGCTTGGACTGATCAAGGACAAGTTTCACTCGAGTCTCCTGAGAGAAGAATGGCAACCTTGTCCAAAACCCCTTGAAAGGCTCATTTCTCAAGTTCGTGGCTGCGTTCACAGTGTAAGCTTTGAAATTAATTTAAAAGTGAGAGTTTTCTACGGCTCACAGCAAAAATACAACAACAATCGATGAATGAAAACATATTTAGACACCATCCTGCCAAAGAGGAGCGGCCAGGGAGGAGGGGCGGGGCCAGTGACAGTGATGGGCGGAGTTATCTGAAAGTTCCATTATAGACTGTTCAAATCAACAGTTCATATTTAGTTTTTAATTCCCTAGGGCACCATAATCCCCACATTCCAGAAAATAGTAACTTCACCCACAGATAACACCCAACCATTACTAAACCACTAGATATAATTACTCTGGTTAGGTTGATGGAAGGCTGTATGTGCTGATATCCTGGCAGGATAGTCGGGATTATATTTATTTTAGTTTTTATGTGTTAATCTACATATATTTATATATTATATACAATTCAATACATACATCCATACATAACTTTGATTAGACTCAGGACCAACACATTTCTGGTGTATCGGTGGTTGTATCATGACGGTAAAGATGTTTTAACACAGTCTACACCATAAAACCTGCATTCACTTATTAAGAACTCAATGGCATTGTTATGAATTTCAAAGAATTCGATGCAATTCTACAAGAATAATTGAACTCTTGTCAGAGTGAATATAGGTGTGCATCAATGGGTCCTGAGCATTGGCTGAAAGAAACACATGGGTGTAAACCTCCATTCCAGTTACATGACGGATATCCCTCGAGCAAAAAACAAGAAACACTGAGAACTTCAAATGCACATACATCCATACATCACGTTACTAAGAAAAGACTGATTTAAAACCCCATCCTCAACCCATTTCATCTTCCTTACCTGATTCCAGGTAAGAAGCGATTGGAAGTGAGTATATTTGTATTGAAGTCCTATTGACGCAACATTCTGAGAGGGGATGGATTATACACTACTAAAGTCACTATCTCACATGTGTGTTGATTGGAAGGGTTTGTGGAAGGAGGTATTATTGCTAACATCTGGATAAATGTGTCTTTATCCTCAAGACAAGTAATAAAAGGGGAAGTACGATAATGAATCCTTCAACAAAACAGAAAGGAGGTGAGACATGACGTAAAATATCCTCCTTAAGCACCTTATCTGGTAGCGAACAAAATAGTCAGGAAAAAACTTTTTCTATAGTAGGAATGAAGCTTTTATGAAAGATGTCAAGACTAAAGGTTTAGCGTTGCCTCTTCAAGTTTTTTTAAAGACAGTCAGCCACTGAATAAAGAAAAGGGCGGAGCCTGATCTTGTAAACCAATCAAAAACAGCCAAGGGAGGGAGAGCTACACCTACTATACACCTGTCTTTTTTATAAAAAAAATAAACCAATACAATAACTTGACTAAAATAGCACACACAATGAAATTGTGGAAGAGATGACAATGCAACATTAATATTGACTGATTAACAAACAACACTTTTAAACTTCAACTTATTTCAAGAATGTGATACTGTTCAATGAGTCATAATAAACTATGTCTCGCATTAAATTATGAACAGTACTTGCAGTCTGACATTTTAAGGTGATTAAGCAGCTGCCAGTCAAAATGAATCCAAAATTCATCTCACAAATAAATGAATGTTCCGGATGACACGACTGTGATTGTACAGTACTCCACTATAAAGAGACACACTAAGATCCTGGATCAGCTGGTAAACAGATTTAAAAGTGGGTAAAAAAAATAAATAATAATAGTAAAATAAAATAAAGCAACAAAAACAAATCACTACAGAACAAAGCAAGGAAAACCGGCTTAGTCTGAAAACTATTCAGAGAACATTAACTTCAAAACCCTGTTTATACATCTGTCACAAGGATTCCACTGCCAATAGATATTCTGAAAATATATACACACAAATATCATCTGCTTTACATTAAACTCATCTTATAAATCCATTTATGCCGAGCTCCAAATGTTAAGGTAATGATCTGACATCATAAACGACGAACTGCTGATCGTCCCTGTATTTGTTTAAGTAGGCAGACTTCAGAAACTGGGCATGAGGATAGAACTGGAATAAAAGCCTACTGAACTAGTCAATGTGCTCCACTGTCAGACTGAAAGGAGGATGTGAAAGCTGCTCAGGACTAAAGGACTGGATGAAGGACTTCGATCACGATTAAAAAGACATGTTGCTTTGATGAGATTGAGGAGAGAGATGCTACTGGTCTCCAGAAGTTCAGGTCTGATCTGAGAAAAACTCACAGGAAATGACATGGCAGAGAGAGAGAGAGAGAGAGAAGAACATTAATTTACTCTAAAGGTTAAACACCACAGTTATGTTCAGAAGAGATTACTAATATAATGATTGAATATGGTTCAGTACATACTCCCATTCAAAGGTTTGGAGTCAGTAAGATCCTGTCATCAAGGATGCATTAAATTGATCATTTTATTTATTTTTATTTTATCTTGTTATTATTTTTTGTTTAATGCTACAACAAAATTAGTTTTCTATTAATAAAAGAATCCTGAAAAAAAAAAAAAAAAACTATTAATTAGCACATTGTTTTTCACATTGATAATTCTAAGAATTTTCTCGAGGAGCAGATCAGCATAGTAGAAAGATTTCGGAAAGATCATGTGACTATGAAGACTGGAATAATGATGCTGAAAATTCAGCTTTGCCAACACAGGAATAAATTGCATTTTCAAATGTTTATTTAAATAAAAAAACAGTTCTTTAAAATTATTAATAGCATTTCATATTTCTGTTTTGATTGTATTTTTTTATTATTAAATAAATGCAAACTTGGGGAGCATAACAAATATCCTTAAAAAATACAGAACAAAAAAAAACATCACGTGACATAATTGGCTGTGGCGTACAGTTACCAACCTAAAAATACATGTTTATTTTACATTTTTATTATTGTGGTTAAAAAATATATTTTGCAATGTCAATGAAAGGCCAAGTTCAGTGCAATGCACTGTGGGATTATTCTTTGCATACAGAAAATCCGCATACTGTACATACCACATAAACTATATACTCCCAAAAAAAAAGTTAATGTGCGTATGCTATCCCAAACATAGCCTATATACTGTGTTCATAGACTAGGAAATATGAAATAATTTTGAAGTTCTCACTTGCTGCTTCAGATAATGACATTAGGGGGCGCCAAAGATCTTGAATTACCTTTTTGAACAGCAGCATCCAGGAACACAGAGCAGCCTCAGTCTTCAAGAGCCACCATGCCTTTCACTGGATCCTTCACTCTCATCTGGAAGACAGCGATGGGAAAGCATGCATGTGTACATAAAGTAAGCAGCTCCTTGCAGAAAAAGAGGGGGTTAAAAATATGATTCAGGAAGGACTTTATCTTTAAGGATCTTTCTTATTTTCTGGTAGACAACAGATCACTTGTGGAAGTCAAGTAGGATACACTTGATTTCTGGGATAGTCCTCCAAAAAAATGTGAAGCTGGGGATATCGCCAATACATGATGTCACTCATTCCCCAAACGGCACCTGAGAGTGCTGAACTGTGACCTGCTCCGCTCTGCTGCCCCTTTTGTTCGCAGTGACCAGACCTCATTATGAGCTACATTCAATTATTCATCTGCGCTGTTACACATAATTGTCTTTGTACGGTGGGAAAATGTGTAGCAGGTCGAAGGCGACACACAATGCACCAGAACATAAACAAACTCAAGTCTCGCAACAAATGAATTGAGCCGTCAGTGCTCTGTTAAATTCGACAACAAAATATCTCAGGGCAAATGGTTTGTTTGGCTAACTGGCTAAAATTCACCATTACCATATAAAGGCTAGCTCAAACTGAATAACTGAAAGTGGAGAAAGACAGGGTAAATGTAAATCTACTAGGGGTGTAACGGTTCACAAAATTCACGGTTCGGTTCGATACGATACACTGATGTCACGGTTCGGTTCGATACGTTTTAGATACAGCAAAATGTAAAAACATCTCAACTTTTCAGAATGCCGCAAGCGCACCGCGGGTCATGTGACAAGAACTAACCAATCAGCTTCATCCTTTCCCGTAACAACGTTGAAAACTCAGCCAAGATGAAGGAACAGCTGATCATAGTTGTATATGGATTGCAATTTTGAAATAAATTTAGTAGCAGAGCTACTGCAAGCGATTTTTAGAGCTGCAAATCCATTTATCCTTTGCTGAAATTTCCGCGTCTCATGGAGAGAGCACGTCATTGTTGCTTAGCAAAGACAGACGCCTCATGAGCGCTTCTGCCCGAGCGCTTTGTAAAGGAGGAGAAAGACGTGCTTAGCGTTTTCCACGCGTTTTTAGGAGCGATATGTGAACGGACCCTAAGGCGCTCGCTCACTCAGCACGCGCTGAAGGCTCATTGCAAAATGTCTAATGCATTTAACAGACCAGAAATATAAGATCCTAAAATAACCAACAGGTCTGGTGTTTGGGTGCACTTTGGATTCCCTGTAAGCTATAATACTGGTGTCTAAATGCTGCAGGCATAGTTTGTTGCGTGCATGTTTCTCCTTTTTTTCGTCTTTTCCCAGATACTGACACAATAAGGTGATGTCGGCGTAAATGAGTTGACATGTTTCAAGTATTCACGCTGGTGTTTTTTTTTTTTTTAAAGCAATGAAGCAACCGCGCGAAGCCCTCACTATATAGGATTTTAGAAAGAATGCAGAGCACTAGTGTAGTGTGCAAACTTACCACAGTGTGGATTTCAGAAAGTGTGCAAAGACTTCACGTGCACACTTACCATAACATGGATTTACAAATAATGTTCTAAGGAGGGGCTCTCATGTCACTCTGATCGAGCAGCTCATAGATGGAATCATGCATCTCAAACAATATGTTTGAGAGTCATCTTCTTTTTCTCGTCTGTTAAACGCATTGGCCATTTTGCAACGAGCCTTCAGCGTGTACTGAGTGAGCGAGCGCCTGACTGAGTCATAACATAACATAAACATAAGTTGGTGTTTTTTTCTTCTTCGGGGGTGTCAGGGGCGTTGCCTGTTACGTCGTTTGGGTTATTGGGCTACCTTGTTGAACGCATATCATTATATTTCTCTTTTTTTTTCCAAATATAATTAATTAGTCCAACGAACCGTTCGGTATGCATAATGCGTACCGCGTACCGAACCGAAAGCGTCGTACCGAACGGTTCAATACGAATACGCGTATCGTTACACCCCTAAAATCTACTGGAGGACGACGTCTCATCTGACCTCATCCAGTTCCCTCCTGGTCTCTTCCTCCATTCTGCGGATGTCGTCCATGTTCAGCTCGATCCATTTATCAATCCAACAGAACAGCTGCCGGTGGAAATTAGTGAACAAGCGCTTCTCTTGCTGTTAAAGGGAAGATGACTTTTATATAGTTTGAACTAATATCCACAAGATGCCATGACATGACATTATAAGTCAACATGAAATGGTAATCAGAACTCATGAAATAGTTAGCAAATGACACATTTTATATTTTTGATAATAAAAAATTTAAATAATTTAAATTGGATAAAGCAAAAATTGCGGCCTTCCCCAACAAAGCCAAAAATGAGGGCCAAAAATGTAAGTCCTCTCAGTAAACTTTATTTTTAAGGAATAATCAGACCAGGAATGTGCATTAAATACTGTCAAATCTGATATCTGATTTTAACTTTAATATACTCTTTAATCAATCCCACTGACCTTTTGAATAAAGTTTTCCACTTTGTTTTGCAGGCCCCACCACTTGAACTTGACAGTAACCAGTTTGTAGGCACACATGTGTGGGCAGTCTGTCTTTTTAGGTAGCTCTTTCTACACAGACCCAAAATCATTTAAGCATTTGCATATCATTTCCCATTAATAAGCTTCCCACTCATACATCAAGCATGCACTTACTACATTTACACAAATTGTATTCAAGCACACAGCCATTAGAAGAAGTGCTTTAAAATATATCACCCTCCAATCCGGACCGAGCGGCCCTCTTCCAGTCTTTGCAGACTTAAACTTAGTGGGGTCTTCCTCTGGTTTATAGTCCTATAGACAGACAGCGCTGATCAGATTAGAAAGTAACAGGTGGCAATTTTATCTAAGTGAAGCCCACCTTTGGCTCCACCTGACTCCGGTCTGCGATGTCTATGTACATCACCTCCACCTTCTTCCAGGTGTCTGGGTCTAGTCCGTGAACCTGTACACATGAACACAATAATCACACTTGAGAACTTGACTGTCAGGTTAGACACAAATTTGTGGAGCTCATACACACAAACTATACTCGCATTTTCCTGCTGTCCCATGTCAGGTTTGTGCCACGTCTCAATCTTGACAAGGAAGTTTTCTTTCATATACTCATTCTAAAAACACAGATACTCAATGAACAAACTGATAAACCATAAACTCTTCAGTGACATACTGACTGTCCTCTCTCCTTTCACTCCAGCTAAAGTTACTGTCTCCTCTTTCACACAAACAGTGAGTGTTTGTATGTGCTTCTTCTGTACATGTTCAACATGTTTGTTCATTCAAATTACAAGTATAACTGGAAAAATACACATTCATGTACTTGTAAAGAGTGTATACTTACAGTAATTACTGACAGATGATGCAGGACAGACAATAGTGGTGGGGGAAGGATAATAAAATATGAATTAGATCATTTCTGTTTATGAAAACATCACAACACATTTAAGACTTAACCTCATTTTAGCCCATGTAAACTTAGTCTGGAAGTAAAGGAACTGAAATAATAGTTAAAATTAAGATTAGTTCCATTCAGACTGTGAGTCATTACTCATAAATTCTAATCAAACAACGATAAGCTTTGTGGCACATGACATGCAAGAAAAAAAAAAAAATTGTGCGCACGATTGACTAATTCGTTCCCTTAATGTACTAAAACGTGCACACGATTACTATTGCGTTCTTTCGATTTACTATTGCATTTTTCGATTTGCTAAATTGTGCACACGGTTTAGCAAATTGAGCGTATGAATTGGGAAATCGTGGGCACAATTTACGAAATAGAGGGAACGCAATAGTAATCTTGTGCACGTTTTAGTGCAATGAGGGAACGGATTAGTAAATCGTGTGCACGATTTAGCCTAATATTTTTTCCTGCATGTCATGTGCGGGGCTCCGTATCATAGTAAAAAATGGTGTGAAACAATAAATCAGCTCAGTAATGAATTCTGTTCACTTGAGGCAACTCTTAAGATTATGTTTTACTCCAATGCTGTTTTATGAGGAAAATGTCAGTTTAGTAATTTCTATGATTTGTGATTCTATATTTAAAAGCAGTCTTGAATAGGCAATTCTGACTTCTTAAAATCATGAAATGAAATCTATTATCTATAATCTATTTCACAGATGCATGTTATTTATCTTATTGTGAACGATTAATCTAGGCATGCTGTAGTATTATCATTATTATTAAATTTGACTTAGTCGTTTTTTTTTATCAAATCTCAAATCTCACTTTTATTTTTATTTTTATTGCAATTATGTCATTGTACAGCACTTTGGCTAACCTCGGTTGTTTTAAATGTGTTTAACAAATAAAATAAAATTGTATTGTATTGTATTCAATCTTGATTCCAGTAATGTATTCTGTTTAAACCCCGGTCCCTCCACAACTGACCCCACAACAAACAAACTCCCACAACCTGAAATCCAATTACCAACCGATGGATTATTTTATTTTTCAATAATCTGTTACACTCAGATGAACATCACAATAAAGATCTATTGCTACTTCCATTTTATTGCACCTTTAAATGGGACATCGAACTCCCATCGGAACTGTAGAAGCTAGAGCTCTTGGCTCTCAACTGAATATCTGTAGACATCCCTGTCTTGGACAAATAGTGGAAAACACTTTCTTTCTTCAAGCAGCTTGCTGACAGATGGCCAATAATCTCAGACAAATTATTTTTTTTATTCAATACTTATATGATTAAATAATCAGAAAATTCAGTACAGCTCAATACTTGCCATATCAGCTTTTTCCATTTATTCAAAAACCAAACTGTAGACTTCAGTTTGTTTTAAGCACTGCAGTGAGATTTAGAAATATCTTGATAACATTCTTCAGCGAATGGGGAGACTGTCGTCTATGCGGCTGTGAAAATGATGTGAAGGGAATGTGTCAGTATAATCTCAGTTTCCTGTGCTGTAACTCCACTCCTGCTCAGCTCAAACAGTGAATTATTCAGTGCCCGCAAACACAGGGACAAGAGAAAGAGACAGGGAGAAATAGATAGGAAGACATAATAATAAGAAAGCGAGAGAAACAAAGAGCACATGAAAAGAAATCTAGCTTCTAAGCATGTGTGTGTGTGTGTGTTACCTGTGCGGCAGTATGGGTAGGCGTTCCAAGCTTTCTCGTGAATGTTCAGTGCTGATGCTGGCGCAAGCATTCGTACAAATGACGGGACTTTACTGAAAAAGCAAAAATGCAATTAGAAGTAGATATATACAAAATAAACAGAAATGTCTATTTATTATAATTCTTTCTTCAAAACTTTGCTCTGTTTGTTTGAGCAATTTAACCAGGGGCCCGTTCTTCATACGTCGCTTATTACATCCGAGATCAAATGACACATCCAAGATGATATCATCGTGCTAATCATGATTCGGCTAATTGGGTTCTTCGAACACACCTGTTGTGTATGATTTGTATCGCCTGGATTGAGTTATCGGAGATAATTGCGCGTTCATGTGTTGGCTTAAAAGGGGATATGTATCGATACTCGAAACCATGATCAGCAGGGCAGCGATTGGCTGGTGGCAAGACGGCAATGTAATGACGTCATAAAATTTAAAACGACACCTGACGAAAAACTTGACAAATTTCTGGACTTTTTTAAGGAAACAGCCAAGCAAACAAAACTATACATAAATGTTATAATAGATACATGAAAGAGATAATAAATACATGTTTTTTTTTTTTTTTTTCATGATTCCCAATTATTTAGATTCACAATTTATAATAGTTGTGCAGTCTTTAAATTTTTATTTCAATGTAGAAATTATCTTTTCATTTCATTTTATATTTGGACAGATTTGTTACGTGACAGCATTAATGAAAGTTTCTAAAGGGTCAATATCATGTTATCTGCATCTCCTGCGCTCCATCAAGCCACTCTTATAAAAGCAGTCATCACTCAAAATAATGCAAGACTCTATTATCTGTATAGCATGTGTGTAAGACTCTAATACAATTATGAAGTAATAATTTTATGACATAAATATTTCAGTGAGTAAAACTGGCTGTGTCTATAGTAGGCTGTTATCGACTACACAGCATTTTTATATTATTTTTAAATATTTTTTTTAATGATTATTATTTTAAATAATTGTCCCTGGATCAGTATGATACTCTTGTAATAAAGTAGCGGTGGTAGCAGACATATTTTGAGTATCAGTTCTGGTTGAAAAGAAGCGATCTAATCCTGTTTACATGAAATAAGCCTGTTCCCGAGCAGGTTTAAGCTTACGGACCTGTTGCTATGACAGCAGCTCCGGGATGAGCTTCGAAGAACCAAATGATCCAAGATCACGCCAAACCATCAACATTCAAATCCAGCTAACTGAGTAAGCAACGTACGAAGAACGGGCCCCTGGTCAACATAGCAATAGTGGCTCAACCAATGGTGTAAATTTGGGGCGGGGCTATCTGTTTGTCTGACCAATAACAGACAAGGGAGGTATTTTGTAAATCTGTCTGAAAACATTCATTATTTTTGCATTTCTTTTTACTTAAATTATACACATAAAATTTACCTTAAAGGGTTAGTTAACAGAAAATGAAGCAAAAAATAAAGTCAAGCACCCAAATGTCAAAACAGCATCATATAAGTACATAAAATAGTCCACATCATTCATATTCTGAGTGTTCTAAAGAAATTTGATAATGTTATGTGAGGAACTAACAAAAGACCATTTTATGGTGCTTTTTGTAAAAAAAAATTCAAACTCAATGGTTCATAACAACCAGGACATTCTGCAAAAAAAAATTTTTGTGGAAGCTCAAATGCCATACTGGTTTGGAACATCTTGAGGATGTGTAAATTATGCACCTATTTTTTAGTGCACTATAACATAAATCTAGCATATTTTATTTTATTATATACACTTGTGTCTGTGGGTTTGTGTAAGTGTGAGCACCTCTGCAGGTGGTAGATTTTGTGTGTGTACTGTCCCTTCTCTCCATCCTTCTCATAGGGTTCGTTCTTCAACACCTCCACACCCTCTCCTCCACCCGTCTCGTTCTTACTGGCCTCCGCTACTGAGTACAGCTGTCCAACCTGATACTGCGGGACACACATAAAGCATCGGACTCACTTACTAAATGGCAAGTTATAAATTTTACTGATGTCTGTATGGAAATGAAGCATGTTTTCTGTTAGTATCGTACCATTAGCAGTATGACTGATTTTCAGATATCACAACATGTTGTCAAAATTCAGATTATGTTCTACTAATGATGATCATTTTCAAGTGCAACTGAACTGGACATTTAGACTAGATTTTTTTTTTTTTTTTTTTTTTTTATAGCCATACAATAATCTTGCTGCTTAATTACAAAAATAAATCAATCAATAAAAAGGAATTACAAAATACACTTGGCACATGATGAGAAAAGTTGAAGATATTGTTTAGTAAAATTAGTCCATTTTGTTATAGGCTATTAAAAATAAAGGCTCTAAAAGTGTGTTTTGTCAGCAATTGCAACAGAAGGACGATTTTCCCAAAGAACAATTCAGCGAACAGTTCTTAAAACATTTTTTTTTTTTTCTCTAAAACATTTGAATAATATAAAGATGCTTTTCCACTATAAAGAACGTTTTTGTCCAATTGAACAATTCCATGGATGTTGAAAGTTCTTCATGGAACCATAGATGCCAGTTAAGAACCTTAATTTTAAAGATTGTAGATTGCGTGTGTAGAATTAGAGATTTAGTGTACACTGTTAGCAGCCTTCGCTCAGAGTCAAGCTGAGCCGGCAGCAAAGACTTGAGCTAAAACACCTCCTGAATCTTACCTAGAAACAGCCCAGCTGTTCAAATCTGGGCTTTCATCCCTATACACACTGTCCATCACACATAAGCGTGTGTGTGTGTGTGTGTGTGAGAGAGAGAGAGAGAAAGAGAGTGAGAAAGAGAGAACAGAAGAAAGAAAATGATGACACAAAGCCTATTTATACCAGTTGGCACCAGAAAATGACAGATAGAGGAGAAAAGGGGAGAAAAGGAAAGAGGGAGTAGAGCAAGGTGACACACTCCAATCCATAAATAGATTTGGATTTCATGATTTCTGTGTAGAATGTGGAACTATGTGTGTGGTTCTATATGGCCATGCAGTGTCATCATTCCTCTGCCAATCAGAGATTTCCTCTGTCCTCTTAGCCAATCAGACGCCAGTAGCAGATTGCGTCACTTTGCAGCACCGAAAATCCAACCTACATCACACATTATCATCCCTCTCGCTCTGCAAACCACACACACACAGACACAGATCATTGGACAGGGTTTCGTCTGCAGCGGATGTGCTATTTCTTTGTATTGGTGTGCCATACATCTTTTTTTAAAGGGACAGTGCACTAAACTGTAATATTTTTGAATGAGCAGCATTTGATAATGTGTAGACTACATGAGAGTGTGGTTATAGTTCACTGATGGTGATGGACAGGTTAAAAGATGTGAGCTCAGACTAATCGACAGGCTAACAGAGGGAAAGGATATCTCATGCGCCAGCCAGTCTACAATGGCAGACAGCTTATGGTGTTTATGTGCGGTATGATTATAAACAGGAGGAGGAGGAAGGGTAGAAATGAGGGAGTGTCATAAGGGGGCATAAACTGCCCAGCTGCCCTTAAGCAAGTAAGCTTTCTTAATCCATCATTCCCTGCTGAATGAAAGGACTCCAGGAATAGAATTTTGCCCTCTTGCTTTAAACAACATCCACCAAATAAAATATATCTGCATGGGCTTTAATTCATGTGAGCTTTTCTGACAAGAGCTGTTCTCTGCTCTCAGCGCTCAAAAGAAATTAGATTGTCATTATTTATTCACATCTGGAAACTTGCAGACTAATGACCAGAGGTGATTCTGGGAATTTTATGAAAATGGGAGGCACAAAGGGCCAAAACTTGCAGCTTGAGGAATTAATATCATGCCATGATTCTATGTTTTTGAAATGTGGATCAAAGATTGACTAAAGGTTGACTAAAGGTTAAATGGTGAATACAAATTATATAGACGATAAAAAAGCCTAAAGATGTATTTATTTAAATGTCTTCATTTTCCATTACCACTATCCATTATATACAAATAAAATAAGATAAACATATTTTTACAGTAATAATGAAAAAAAAAAGGTTATTGGATTTATACTTGCTTAGTAGGTGGCGACAAGTAACTGTTTTGTATGTGTGAGTTTGAATCATTCATTCAAAACTCAAATTTATTCAGCAACAAATCAAGTGAGTGTGTCACTGAATCACTCACTCTACCGATTTGTCTTAAATTAAAAAAACACATTGTTTGGGACTGGTTCATTGTCATATTAAGTAGATATTGTATAATATTGTGTCTAGAATATAAGTTGCTCAATCCACTTTATTTTTAACGTAAGAGAAGTTGTGGACCTTTTCTTACTTTACTGAACTGTTATTCTAGATGTTCATATAACAGCTAAGTCTTGAATGAAATCTTGTGCATTGATAGGAAATCGCTTACTTCCACATTGAGAATATAGCTTGATATTAACACCTTTTATTGAACTGCTGCATAAAATCAATATTATAATCACAAGCTTGCAGTATTGCTGTACACTGCAGTATTTTCAAATATTGCAATGAAACTATACTTTTCAAGATTTTCATATTCATCTGGGCAAGTACAAAATAAACCTCTATGAATTATAGATAAACCTTTTTAAATGAATTGGCATCCCTTAAATGTCAATTTTTCACTGAAGACAATAGTTTATCTGCAATCGCTTTATGAAAATTACAGCATGTCAGTAATAAGGATCATTACTCTGACTGAAAATACACTAATCAATGAAGATGATGATGAAAGAGTGAAACTACAGTAGCAATGTTCACCCACCCTTGGTTCATTAAACTCAGTCTAAATCTAATCTGCTCAAAGTTCATTTAATTGTGCAGTCTTAATGAATGCAATGCAATGCAAAAGCTGCTTATTTAACCTTTTAAACTCCCACTGTGTGCAAGGAGGAGACGCTGACCTGACACAAAGTGCTTACATTAAAATGTCTCGTCCTAGACATATTTTATGTGACTGAACTGATTGGACTATTATCCAAATGGATCTTGGCAGACAGTACTTTTTTTCAGAATATGCTTATGTATCTAAAAATGAGTCCAGATGAAGAGGGGCCTCACAAGGTGTAAGCAGCCCTTCAATTTGTATAATCTGGCCCAAATCCATCAAGGCATTTTAAATTCTGTCCGTAATTCACAGTAACACTTCCTCCAGTGGAAAAGCCCATCCCCTGTTGTCCTCTCACATCAAAATTCACAGACACAATTGCTTAGACCTGTTTTGGACTGTTTTAGCTTGCAAATAGTGCTTGCCTTAAATTGCCCGTTATATGGAGCCAGATCTGCCTCAAAAATTATACATATACATAACAAAATTCATAAATGCTCAGCACAATGAATTCATGAATACACAAGTAAAATAATAAATATTTCCACAAAAATGCTCACACAAATGCATCTAACCTAAATACATTTTAAATGTTTACGTTAATATATGTAAATATTAAATTATTTAAAATTTACATTCACATTTATGAATGATGTTACATGTATTTATCTATTGTTGAATCTGCTTTGCAAATCGTCACACATGCATGGTCTACTTTGAATTTGTGTGCGGTAGAGCGGAATTTGGGTGCGAATGCAACTGGTTTTTAAAGGGAATGGGAGATGACACCCATTACTCATTAAGAGAATGGGCACTACCCTTTTAGACCAAGCACTCGGCACGCCGACCATTTTTCCGTTCCTTAAACTAGCAAAAGTGGATTTTAATGCGCACTAAGTGCAACTGCGCTGTGCGCTTTAAACTATGAGCTTAGATCATTAAAATAGGGTCCTAAATCTTAGAATAGCTTCCAACAAATCATTTGAGAATTGTTGGAAAATTAGGTGATATTAAATGCATATTTTGAGAAAACTAAAGCGTTTTTTGACCTTGCATGCATGTAAATCTACTGTAGGATTACACCAAAAACAATATAAGGGACCTTAAAAAGGGCATAATAGGGTCACTTTAAAGGTTTAGTTCACTTACAGAATAAATATTTTGTGATAATTTACTCATGTCATCCAGAAAGAATTTATTAAAAGTCGAAAAAGAAATTAAGGTTTTTGAGAAAAACATTACAGGATTTTCCCATTATAGTAAACTTCAATGGGATCAACGGGTTGAAGGTCTAAATTGAAGTTTCAATGCAGCTTCAAAGAGCTCTATGATCCCAGCCCAGAAACAAGTGCCTTATCTAGTGAAACTGTAATTTTCATAAAAAAAATTTTTTACCACAAATGATTTTCGATGTGTGTCCATGACTTTACGCAATTGCGTAATCACTTCGGAAAGGTCACGCGCAGTTGGTTTATCTTTGTACTCCGGTTCAAAAAGGTAGGGTAGGGTGGAAAAAATTTCTAAATCATCAGACAAAAGTTTTACCTTTTTTTTTTGTGAAGGGCATTTGACTTTCTTTGCACATTTGCTTTTGTAAACGCTGGGTCAGTGCTTCCACCTACATCATGCGTGACCTTTACAACATAAGACGTGAAGTTGAACTAGTGCAATTTTTGTTTTTAGAAAATGACAGATAGATTCACTAGACAAGACACTTATTCCTTGGCTGGGATCGTGTAGAGCTCTGTGAAGCTGCTTGAAACTGCAATTTAGGACCCCTTTGCACCCATTGAATTCCATTATATAGAGAGAAATCCTGGGACGTTTTCCTCAAAACCCTGAATTTCTTTTCGACTGAAGAAAGAAAGACATGAGCATCCATTAGTGAGCAAGTGATGCTAAAAAGTACA
Organism: Carassius auratus; assembly: GCF_003368295.1. Taxonomy (NCBI): domain Eukaryota; kingdom Metazoa; phylum Chordata; class Actinopteri; order Cypriniformes; family Cyprinidae; genus Carassius; species Carassius auratus. The sequence goes on along the minus strand of NW_020528941.1, from coordinate 119,977 downwards.
TTTCTCCAAATCTCTGCTAAATCTGTTTAATTTTTGGGTGAACTATTCCTTTAAAGTTGCAGTGTGTAATATTTGCAAAACTTGCCCAAACAGCAATTTCCAACCTTCAGTCATTGCTCAGGCAAAAAGAACGCTTGGCCAATGGAGCATATTCTGATTCTGATTTGTGTTCAAAAATTACACACTGCACCTTTAATGCTCAAAATTAACTGATAATCTTGGCAGTTGGCAGTCTAAATTTTATTTCTTTGCAGATCACAACTTTGTGAGGCTAGATGACAAGAAAAGCTGAGAGAAAGAGAAGCAGAAGGAGGAGGTATCAGGTAACTCTTTAGATATTCACAACCAGATCACTGAACAGAATGACACGCTAGAGGATTAGAGGATCATGGGAAATGAGGAGACTGGGAGACACAGGGAATGCTGTCTGAATGGGGCAGAGAAAAGAATGAGAGACAGAGAGGAAGCAAAAATGTGGCACAAAAAAAAATGCTGAGAGGGCCAAAAGCACAACTATTCATTGACACAAACTGAGAGAAATTATGCATTAGTGTTTCTCCATGGGCAGTACGGGATCAAACAGCATGAGAGGAAAAAGATTCATCCTCTTGCTGAGATAACTGACTCATAAGAGACTGAATGACAGGGTGGTGTGCTGATCTGTGGCTTAGTGCACATGGAGAGCATCACAAACTACATTGTGACTCCTCTGCTGTCAAAACCAGCTAAGACTGAGTCATCCGAACTCAACACATGCAAATCAGTGTTTGACGCTGCACACACACATACCAAAACAAAGTTTGTGTTCAGTGTCATTACCAGCGTTCACTGTGTACACAGACATACACTCACAAACAAACACACTCAATTTGCACTTACCTCCTCCACAGAAATCGGTAGGATCACTCGACTGCAAGAGAGCAAGAAAAACGAATTATTTAAAATCTACCAGTAATAAGCATGTTTGATCTATCATTATAGCTATTACCATCATGTCTCGTTTCTTTAAACTGCAGAAATGAATAGGATTTTTATTTGGGCACTATTCTGATAATTTCTTAAATTATTAACACAACATACAAAGTGGAAAGTTTGGAATAAATACGTTTTTTTTATTATTATTATTTAATGGATGCATTTATCATCAAAAACAGTAAAAGTAAAAAACAGCTATAATGAGAAATATTATAAAGATTTAAAATCTTTTCAGTTTTAATATATTTTAGAAATATATTAAATGTAATTTATTCATTTATTTATTTTTATTATTAGTAGTATTATCAATGTTAGAAACTGTGCTATTTAATATTTTTTTCAGGATTCTTTGATGAATAGAAACATCAAAATGACAGCATTAATTTGAAGTTGAAATTTTTTAACATTATAAATGTTTGATCAATTTAATGTGTCCTTGCTGAATAAAAGTATTAATTTATAAAAATTAAAATTAAAATCTTACTAATTCAAAACCTTTTAACAGTATAGTGCATATAATTTCTTTTCTTTATTCAAAGAAAAGTATTTTTACTCCAAAATAAGTACCCTAAAATATATATATATATATATATATATATATATATATATATATATATATATATATATATATATATATATATATATATATATATATATATATATATATATATATATATATATATAATAGCTTAAATGTAAAAATATGATCAATATATCAATGCAAAGTGGAAAATATTGTTTGGGAATCTGGTCATTCCACTGTATTTTCAGCTCATCTTTATATTCCTAATAAACTTAATAGCAAAAAATAAAAAACAAATAGAGAATCTATAACACAATTGCTGCATCAGGACCTCCTTGGCTATATCTCTTCAACACATGTTATATTTAGCAGCTTAAAGTATCATGAATACAAAATGAACCTGTTCATATTAGCAAACCTAAAAGCTATTCCCTGTCAAGCACATCTCTGCTATGCTGTATGTGTACTGTTTCTGGATGGTAGTTGGCAGTATACCTAACTCTGTGTAGCACCCATATATAATCAATACTTCTCAGGAGTAATACAACACCAATACCACGCTCCAATCCAGCACAGCTCTCTCATTATCAGCCTTATCACACACACACACACACACACACACACACACACACACACACACACACACACACACACCCCTCAGCACTGTCTACATCTGACTTATGAGGGCTTCTGTGACAGGACACATGAGCTTGTCAGCAGGTCAAGGACCAGGTTCACCTTTAATAAATGACAAGATCATTGGGAAAGAAGTCCACGCTTTGATGAGAATAACAGGTTAGGATAATTCTGATATTTTTACTGGAAAACAAATCAAAAATACAAATTATGAACATGATTTTGCAGTATAGTCATGTTGCGCTTGAGGGAATTTCTTTCCTCACCATATATTAGGTGCTTCATAAACGGGGAAGTCTCTCTATTTATCAAATGCCATGGTCGCACAGGTGTGTTTTACTGTTTGCTGTTATCATCATCTGTTAATAGCAGGAGTCACCTTGCCCTCCTGAGTGCCGCCTGTGTCCTGGACAGGGACTAGCGTTCACCGTGCTGGATTTGGTGTCTCATGTACTCTGCCTCCATGACACCCAGGCAACTTTCTGCATTATAAATGCCTTTGCCTGCATGACTGCATTTCGCTGTATAAGAAAGGCTTTACTTATTGTTTCGGTTACAAGACAATCAAGTATACAAATAGATCCTGAAATTCAAGATTCACCTGAAAGTTCAGCTCTCCTTTTCACTAAATTTGTGAAACATAATGCATTCAGACAAAGATTAAGACATAATAATATGACATTTCATTATTTATTTCTGAAGTTTTCCAATCCATCTTATTTATAGATTTTATGATGTTACCCCAGTCCTAAAGCTTTCAGTCTTAACTATGAAAATACATGATGAAAATATAAATCATTACATAATTAAAACGTGATCATCTAAATTTAAAAAATCATAAAACATTTTTATTTTCCATTTTTTTATCTATTCTGTGAACATTTTCTGTGATTTTGTAACAAAAAAAAGACAAATGGCTTCAGTTTTATACACTGTTGGATGCTGTTTGTGAGACAAATGAAATAAACTAGTTATGAGATTATTTTCTAAAATTTCACAGGCCAGAAGTGTTGAGAAACTCTCATATAGATTGTAAAATTGGCATGACACGTGTGACTAAAACTGTTTTATGGCATATAAGTTAAGTAGGAGACCCAGCAAACATTGTGTCTGAATCCTGGAGGTGAACTAGAGCAGTGAGAAAGAGACACACAGAACAAGAACTCACTGCTTTAGCTCACATAGCCTACTACAAAGATTAACACCTTGTTTTTATTTAAACTCATAAGCTACATTTGATGCATAACGGACACCGCGTTCTCTGCTGAGCCCTCTCTGTTCCTTGAAATCTCCATGACGTGGCTGAAAGTGGCGTCAGAGAGATGCCGGCAATGAGGAGTGTATCATACATGATAATAAGTTTGCATCGCGTCCTTGTTACATGCATCTAGTGAAGAGATTTGGCTCGTGGCTGAGTCATACAGAAGATGTGCATGTGCACAAAATAACCCCTCCACAGTGGAATTAAAGAGAAAAGAGGTATTTCTGAAAGGGTTAGTTCACCCCGAAATTACAATTCTGTCATTAAATACTCAACCTCATGTCATTCTAGACCCGTTATACCTTTGTTTATCTTCAGAACACAAATTAAGATATTTCTAATGAAATCCGAGAGGTTTCTGACCCTGCATAGACAGCAGAGGTCTCATAGCTATTCAAAGTGCTAAAGGAAATAAAAAAATAGGCAAATAATATTTTTTTTTATATTTGATACAATCACATCAGTGTGATTAGATCATTCAGTGCGGCACAACATTAGCTGATACATTCAATTATAAATTATTACGTTTGGAAATATTTCGAATAAAAAAAAATAAAAAAAAATAAGACATCCTATAAACAACTTATATCAGTTATACAATGTTATCATGGCTGCTGTGTGTCACATGACAAGCATAAAATTAGTGCATGATTTATTAGATTGACAGCAATGCAACTACCATGTTCAAGACCCAGAAAGGTAGTAAGGACATTGTTAAAATAGGGTCTATGCAGGGTCAGAAAGCTCTCGGATTTCATCAAAAAAAATATCTTAATTTGTGTTCTGGTGAAAAAACAGTAACATCCTCGTCCTTTTTATGAGCCATCTTTTGAAGCTTTCTCGCTTCTCAAGATGGCCACCGTCAATCACATAAGCACAGCTCTGTACTTGTGCTCTACTCTCTGGTCAAACGCACTTAAACCACTAGCCTAATGTATCTATTAACTATGCACATCATAACGTTTTATTATTATATGTTATGATAAAATATTTAATTAAGACTGAATTTGTATTTAACCAGACCAAGTTTAATTAAAAGACATTTTAAGTTTAATTATAAATCTGCATGTCCATGATTAACCAAACAACGGACAAATTAATTATGCAGTGAACAAAGAACATTTACATTATCAAAGAATATCACTGGACTCGGTCTAGTGTGAGTGTAAGCACTCTAAAAAAAGCTAAGCTTTAATCAGTGTATGATGAATTAATCTCTCACATCGCATGTACATCTGCACTTTGTACTAACCAAAACGTTTGCGTATCACTGATGTTCAAATTGAGTAAAATCCCCTTAATAGAAATATTAAAGAAAAACATATCCTTGCACTAAAATCAAAAAAGCACAAATATATATTGGTTTGCATATGACGCTGTCTTCTTTGTATGTTAATCCATAAGAGTTTAGGCTGATTAATATTCGGATTTTGTTGAAAATATCCCCCTCCATGGCCCCGCCCTGCAACATCAAGCCCCGCCCCCAGCACCCCCCATATAAAATATGTTCCCGCTCTATGAACGAAGGTCTTCTAGGTTTGGAAGAACATGAGGGTGAGTAATTAATGACAGAATTTTCATTTTTGGGTGAACTAACCCTTTAAGGACAAATGTAGCCTGTGTTCCGACTGTGAGAAAAACCAGATGGATTTCTCGTTAACTGGTATGATGCTGGTCTACCAGCCTAAACAGATGAAAGTGCCTTAAGTTTACACAGTAACCAAAGAAGTTTACTTCAGAGTGCGCAAACGCAAGCGAACAAACTTTGCGTATGAAGTAACCATGGAAACAGCTGCTGTCTGTATCTTGTGCTAAATCAACAAAACTAAATATTGGTAATATTTATCATTTTATTAGACTGGGTTTACGACTTTAAATGTATCGCTAGTGTTTGTTGAAAAAGCCTCTGCTATGATTTGACGATAGACGCATCAATATTTGAACTCCCTGAAAATTACTAACAGAAATAATTTTTAAGTAACTTAATTAAAGAAAAGGTGTACACTGCCTAAAACCCATCTAAATCCAATAAACAAACTTTTTACTAAGGACGTCAGAAAATATTACTATCATCTGCACTGTCTGGAGATGAATAAAGCCTCATATGGTTTCAGTAACCTTAATTTCTGCCGGTGCCTTTTGTGTTTGTGGGCAAAGAAAGGTTATTAATATTTCAAAGGTGACTGGCGGGGGAGGTTTGGAGTTTATTATTAAGTTAGCCATAGTTCGTCGCGCGGTTCAATGAAACATGCGCAAGGTGAACGCATCCACGTTGTTCTGAAAAGCGCGGACGGTTTAACGAAAATGTGAATATAGCCAAACTCGTGGCCACATGGAGATGAATGAACGGGATGTTTCTGAGAGTATTAGTACAAAATACACAGTCGCCATTTAATATCGGAACGCGGTGTCTCAGTTTCACCTTCTCGAGCGTATCAATAACACAATAAAGAGACAATTAAACTCGGTTGATTGGATATGTGACAATATAAATTTAAAAGCATCTAATTTATTACAAATTATAATTGCACCAGTTAAAATGTCACACGCATGTTTTAAACACATAACGTGTACTGTAGGCCACGGTAAATTGATGACTATGCATCAAAGCCATTTATATATTAAATGTATCAAAAAATATGCATAAAATCAAGGGCTTTAGATGTGTACTGTCGGAAAGTCAAGTTTCCAATGTCGCCATGGCCTCTGGTGCCTGCGCTGCATGGACGGACAGAGGATGCTCCCACATCACAGTCAGATCCGAAAATAACGCTGCACTTACAATTCTTTAATCAGCATTTTCTCCGGTGCTCTCTGCCTTCCAAAGATAACGAGGTTTAGCACCTGGATGAACCCAAATAGGAGTCGAGTCTTGCGTTAGTCCCGGTGTCTCGGTCTACCCCACCTCACCCGCTTCTATGTCATTCTAGGGACCGTTTTTCTATTTCCCACAGATTCACTTCCTGATCGGGGCCGAGGGGGGCGTTAACGACAAACCCTGATGCTGTGACAGAGGAGTGATGACGTCATGGGGTGATGATATGGAGGGGGGTTGATCGTTATCAGCCTTAATGCATCATAAAAAATAAATAAAACCCCAGACCGACCGTCGATGGAAGCTCTTAGGTGGTCGTTTGTGTGATGTAACAGCTGGTGGTCGCATAGCTCTCTATCAGTCAAATTACAATCTGTCACAAATTATGTAACGATAAACTGGTGCAGTCTATTTATATCACATCTGGAGACAGATCCCACCATCCGATTATTTTCATGTAGTTACAGTATGATCTGCCCTTCAAAGCGTTTCTCAAAACATTGAATACAGTAAATAAATACAGTGTCTCCCATTCACAATATATTGTTCATAGATTTCAAACCCAGATGTATTTGTGCAGTAGACTTGTAAGATCTGATTTCTAACTTTAATGAAGAGTCAGCTTCTTTTTTTCTCGATGCCACTCAAGGATCCAGGATTATGATGACCCCTGAGAGGAGTAACACTTATAAGACTATATTTTAATTGATGAAAAAAACTCATTTATACAACGTGAGAAAAAATAATTGTGACATTACAAAGAATATATACATATAAAAAACTATATTTTAAATAATTAAATAACTTGTTCATGTTTGTACTAAACACAAAATAAAATATTATGTAAATATGTCATATATATTTTTCCCCACAAGACTATGAAGATCTTGTGGATACATATAGTTATTTCATTCATAAATTATGATATGTCCTCAGTAGAGGACATCGTGACTCAATTTCTTAAAAATTAAAATAAAAAAGACATGAATGAACAATGAATGTAATAGACACTATTATGATGTTTTCACTATAAATTAATAATAAATCACAAAAATCAGCAAAACCTACACATTTTTATTGAATAAAATCCTCAACAGTAATTCCACATAGAACAATACATGAAAGTTTTTGAAAAAACAAACAGTCTGTGCGACACTGAGAAAAACCTTTGCAAATAAGGCTGCATTGTCCATATGGTCCATTAGATTTTAAAGAAATAAATACATTACACAACACCATTTCTAACATTACCAACATTTCCACAGTATCTGTGGCTCCAGTCCTCCCATCAGCTATCATCAGCATCACTAACTTCACTTTAAACCACACAAAAGGCACATTTGTGAGTTAAGTTGTGCTTTCCATATGATATTTTACTTCAGAGGACCATTATATTTTGATCTTATGATCAGTGACACATAAATGACTCTTAACACGCTCTAAAATATCACAGAATGCAAGTGAAAGAAAGACAGAAAAAGGGAACTATGGGTCATGAGGGGGTTTACGGTACATGTGTCAAAAGTGCTGTTGTTGCCCTGACATCTGCGCCTCAGTTTTTAGCCATCACCTTGCAGATCAGTCACTCACTGCAGATCATAAGCATTTCAGCCTCTTAAATGTATGCATCTCATGCACATGTAGTGTAAAAACATATATACAAACTGAAATGCATAAATTGTGGCTTTCATAAAGTGCCTATGATCAAAAGTGATCAGATCTTTTTCACAAATACAACATTATTTCATAGAAAAATGTAAAAGGCCCTTTGAGGATCATTATGAAGGGAAAATGTGCCCTTTAGTGAATACAATTGCATTGCACCACAATTATTAGCTACAGTGAAAACTGGGGCTATAATGGTTTACGTTGAAATCCCTTGTAAAGTTTAGCTGAATGAGTAGGGTGTTTGGGTGTCCTTGGGCAAGACAGACAAACTGTCATCTTTACATCATCTGTGCAGGCAAGGCTGACTTCAGTCCTCCTCAAAAACCTCCAGTTGGCATAAACAATGTATATAAAAAATCATGTACTTATATGCTGTATACTGAAATGCGCCTGGTTTAGATTATGGAGCAACAGTCAGAGTTGAAACTTTATCACATATGTACATGCGTAATATAAAATATCTGTTTAAATTCAAATCAAATGTCAAAGAAGAGGGATGCCAAATTTCCCATGTTGCTTCCTGTCTCCCTCATTCCTCTTTTGGTCCACTGAGTTACTCAGTAAACCTCTGAGAAAGTGGTTTAATCGTCTCTGCGTTTCTGTTTTTATGAAGCTGTGATGATATTCTCATGCCTCTGTTTTTCCCTTTATCTGCTTTCTTTATACAAATGCCTCTTGTTCGTCAGTGCCATTGATTCTGAGATAGATTTTAGCGTTATTTTCCTTCTCCTTCCTCTTCTTGTGCAGGGTTTTCCTGAAGTACAGTAGATAGAGTGGTAACAGGAAGCCCATCATGCTGAGAACCAGCAGACCAACGTTCACCTACACCAGAAAACCAAAACATACAGAGGAGGTCAAAACCTGCCTAATGGGCATTTCATCCATGTAGTATTCCTAAAGCTCTCTGTTGTGTGTCATACCCAGAGTGGGTCTCCCTTCAGTGGTCCCATCATGGCCATGAACAAAGGCTGCTGCAGCAGAGCGAACAGAGCGCTAACCAATGACTGCATTCCTGTCAGACTGCCGAACTGAGATGATGGGTACCTGCAGACACACACACAGATTATTTCTTATCATAATTTAAATGCAGCTATTACAGACGAAAGTGATGATCACAAGCAGAATTGAATCATGTTTTACAGATAATGTCGACAAACTCACACAGCAGCATAAAGTCCACCGATGGCGGAGTGGATGAAGCCTCTGACGATGGTGTGAAGGACAAACGAGAGCATCTGGAGAGAGATGACATGAGGTGGCAAAATCAAAACATTATAATCACTTTCCTGTGGTAAAATTGGCAGGTGACATGCTATTTCCATAATTAGGCCACTAGGGGGAGATGCTGTATTGTACAGCTATGCAGACACTTCATGTGCCAATAGCAAGAAATAAGTGGTACATACTACTCTTACTATTTCTGCTATATGGTAGACTTGCACACTACTCCATATGGAAGAAATAATAAGAGTAGTATGCTATTCCAAATTTAGCAATAGCCTTCCTCTGCACAATAAGTAGAATAGCATACTAACATAAAACTCTTAATATTGCTGCAATGTGTACGGTTTACTGTGCACACTATACAAATAAGTGCACAGAATATCCATAAATATTACATTAGCAAAAAAAAAAAATCAAAATAGCAGCATATTGTAGTATACAAGTATGTTATTATTCATGTATTATATTATTTATTCATGTTTTAAATTAACTCGTATATATTAATGTTAAATTGATATATAATTATTAATAATTAATTAATTTTATTTTAGTTTTAGTAATTGTGTTATGTTCTTCATTTGTTTGTTTTTTTATTAATTTATTGTTATTATATTTAATTTTAGTACTTATTTTATTTAGTTGCTAGGCAACTATTCTAATTTTTGTTTACATTTTTTTTTGTTTGTTTTTTTTTCTTCCAAAATTTGTTTTACTTGATTTCCGTGACTGAAAACTAATTTTTATAGATAACATTTTAGTCATATTTAACAATAACAACACTGGTACACATATTTTTACAGTGTTATGTTTACAGCATACTGAAAAATTGATTAACAAAAAAAAACGTATAAACTTTTTTTTAAAAACATGTACACTATTTTTTTTTTTTCAAAACACACCATGCCTTGTGCAACATTAAATGTGTCAACCAGTAATATTGTCAAATGCTCATCATATTGTGAGATTTTGTACGCAGCACACACCTGAAGAGGGAGGTTGGGAACTAGGCAGGTGATGCCAAAGCAGACGAGGAGGATGTTGGTGAAGATGAAGGCCCGTGTGGCGTTGGTGACTTTCTGAATCTGTCTGTCTCTGCGTTTGGGCTGGGGCTCATCCCTGGAGACAAGGAGCACATAGACACACATTTTAAACAGCTGTCATTCATTTTTTTTCTTAGAATTTTGAGCTTCAAACTTGATTATTTTAAGTCAAATCTACATCCATAGATCACTCAAAAGTGTGTCATAACTTACTTGTTGGGCTCTTTTTCATTGATTTCTCCATCATCGCATTCCTTCAGCTTCCAGTCCATGATCTGACCGATGACCGGTGTCGTCATCAAGCACAAGAGTTGCATCATGCCAAAAATGGAGGTGTAGAGACTCACTGGGGGAGCAAAAGAGAGGCAGAATATAACACTGTGTAATAGATAATAGAGGTTAGTTAATAACTACGCTGGTTAATTGTTTTTGGCGCTCGTGTATGCTCGTGTATGCTTGAGCGCAGGTGGGCAGGGAGTGGCTTACGCTTGACGTCAGAGCAGGAGAAGGTTAAAGATTAGAGTAACAAGCTTAAGGGGAAGACACACTCTACTGGTTTCTACTGTGCTACTGAGATTCTTACCCAATTCCATTCTCTCAACTGCAAAAATAGTATTACAAAAAAATTAAGAGCTTATAATTTTATTAGTGGTGGATTTTTTTTTTCCTGCATTTACATATCTGAATTATCATAATTAAAGTAATCAAAATTTTTTGTTGCTCTGGAAATATGTATTGGTGTGTTCACACATTTTTGTTTTCACATTTCCATAAACTTTTATGCTGGATTCTCAAATCAGGATTATCATGAAAGCACATTTAAACATGCATATTCACCCGTATTGAAATCTCCTCCGCTGAGGGACTCCAAGATATTGTTCATGGCTCCCATGTAGAAGATGAGACGCAGTTGAGTTACACACATGGTCACCAGACTCAACATGAAGAGAGGGCTGAAAATACTCCGCATGAATGACTGAGCTGCATGGAAGAAAAGGAAAATGGGGTTAGTTTGAATTGTTGACCTGTCATATTAGCACATTTTCTGTCTTTTTTCCTGTATCAGACCCGTTTAAAAATTGTGACTTACTCTCCTCCTTGGCCTCACACTGCGGTTCCAGATCCATGGTGGACAGGCAGAGATTCTGACCCTCTTTGGCTAGCTCTTTCAGTTTTTGAGTGTGATCCACGCTAAGACGCTTGCCCACTGTCGTCACCTGCTTATAAAACTGCTTTCCTGTAATCTTATGGTCAAATCGCAGCCAACTGAACTTGATCTTGACACTGGATACAGAATATACAAATACAGAACGAGTGTCAAATATTGTAGATGTTCGATGTGTGTGAGAAGGGTATGTGTGTGTTTCTTACGTGTAGTCCATGTCTTCGGGTCCAGGGAAAGGCTCCAATGGCCAGTTGAAGAAGCAGTTGATGAAGACGAGGCCTGCACAGCCCGCCCAGACCACCAGAATCATGATAAAGGTCACACCAAGGTCATAGATCACCTGAAAATTTTAACATTTATTATCTAAGAACATAATGTACCATTATAATCACTTGTTTTTTCAACCAGTTGCTTAATCTAACAAACCTTGACCCCAGGAAAGGTGACAGCCGAGGAAGCGTACGAGCCGATCATGAGCGCGATGAAGGTGGCACGCAGGTCGCCAAACATGCTGGGCAGCTGGAAGGAAACATGGGAACAGATTAATATCTCGGTTGGTTAAATTCATTTTTAATTACTCTCATTTGTTTGTTCATTTAAAATGTATATAACTCTTAACAATCTTAGCAAAAAACATAAGTATTTAAATAAACTAAAACAAATTATAAAGCTTTTTTATTATTTTAATATCATCTATAGAATCCACAACAATCCTGGCAAGAGAGAAAACGTTTCAGATTTATTAGTAATTTATATATATATACATATATTAATTTATCTCATTTATGACTTTATAATTATATAATTTATATTAAGAAAAGTCATGTTTATTTGTTCTTTTTCCACAACATGTATTTTTAAATTATTTTTATTAATTATAATTTAAAATGTAATATTCTTATCCTATTCAGACTGTGGCTATTCAGAGCATTGATATGAAGACAACTGATCCACAGTCTTTCTCTAAAAATCGCAACAGCCAAGAAGAGATGGCACACAATTATGGACTGACGAAAGCAGAGCAAATCAACAGTGAGAGCAGTTTCAGTTTAGAGGCACTAACTACAGCCCCAGAGTGAGGTCGGGAGATTGAAAGAAAGAAGAGAAAGAGAATTTGACAGATGACTAGAAAACTAGAACACTACCAGTGGCCTGAAATATTTTTGAGTTAATCCACATTTCCTTCTTACTTTACTTTCGGTTCGATGGAATAAATGGGGCAGTATGAACTGAGGATTCATCCATTCAGTCAGAACCGGGTGAAGCTTTAATTGGAGCACAGACTGGGGAAGACTGCTTACAGTGAAAGTGTGTTTTCAGCAGGTTGGTAATGGGCGAGTTGTGTTTTGTGAGAATTCCTGTCAGAACTGATGTGAAAGTATTCTCCAAAATCAATTGGAATGCAACTATTGCCAACTCATTTACACTTCAAGAGGGACATGCAACATGGCAAACAAGAACTTGTTTTCCATGATGAATTGCATTATTAGCGATTTAGCCATCGATGTAATAATTTTGAGGTAGGTATCGTTTTTTTTTATTTTCTCAGTTCATGGCCATTAATGTGTGGCAAAAAGTTTATTTTGGGCTTTGGGTGCGAGTGTTCTTGTGAGTTCATGGTCAAATAGTTCCTGAGATCATGCTGAGTGCATGATAACATCATCAGGATTTAATGCATGGTACCAGCGCAGCAACAAGAGTGAGTCATCTGAAAAAACTCTGTAGTTAGACGCACAGATGGGTCTAATGATTAATCTGCTGCACCACGCTTGAGAGATGCTCAAATAAGAGAGATTGAGAAAAAAAGAGACCTAGAGATGTCTAACTAGCATGGATATAGCAGGATCAAGAGCACCCAATGTAACAATAAGAATCGACCACTGAGAAAACCTCATTAGCTAATCTGAATATCAGATGGGACATATCCTCTACAATTTATATGGTGGATACAGTCTGTTAATTAGCAATGTAAACATTACAAGTAACTTGGGGCAAGCAAGTTTAAACAAAATAAACGCACAAACACACACACACAAAAAAGTGTACATTCATAAATAAGTTAAGACACACTCACTGTAAGTGAAGTGAAGGTCATACACATTCCTCCAAAGCCGTTAAAGGTCAGAGCGATGAAGATCAAAACAGACAGATCTAGAAGAAACATGCAGATGTTAAATGATGGGATATTATCAGTATCTATTACAACATTGGTGTCTGTTTCACTAAATATGGACACATAAATTGCATATATGATGTTCTTACCATTTGGGTTGCTGGCTCCATAAGCAATCATAAGGCACGAGAGGGCAAAGCAGGCACTGGAAATAAAGATACAACACTCAGAGGTCAGTTAATAATGGACAATTAAACACTTTTCTTGTCATTAGTCTGTATTGTGATCTGACCTTAGGAACACACTTATCACATTTTTCATTTCATGAATAATTTATCCATCATGTGACTGGTATAGTAATGATACTGAAAAATTAAGCACATCCTATCTACCTTCCAAGCAGACGGAGTTTGCGTGGGCCGTATTTGTCCATGACGATTCCGAGAGGAAGTGTGATGGCGCTGAGGAGGAAGGAGCCCACGGTGAAGGCCAAATTGAGCATCTCATCCTGTTCTTTACAGATGAGCCAGCCATTCATCCTCAGATTGTCCTCTGGATGGTTTAGGGGGACCATCTCCACCCCACCATCATGCTGGGTAGACTGGAACTCGTCATATTCAAATGCTTCATCATTCGACAGCGATGAAGGAACAGCTGGTAAGGAGAAGTTTGTCATCGAGTTGTTACCTTTGGGAAAGAAGAAAGAGGAGAGGTAAAGTTAACGGAACCCAGATTACCAGAACAGCAGCTACCATGTTCCAAAAACCAGCTTGAACACAAACTGATGTGGCCTAAAACCGTATGAGTTGCACTACTCAACAGGTTAGCATTTCTGCTAAATCATGTTTTCTAAACCAAGCTTATGTGTGAATGGTGTTCCCACTGTCAGCACTACAAAAGATGCATCAAAGATTGTGTATAAGCCACATTGATGTGCAAATGTGCAAAACTCTATGTGATAAAAACTCTTTTATCATGACAACTTCAGAGATTGCATAATGGGAAATCCCAGCTAATGTACTAAACTCTCGAAAGCAGTCCTCACATACTTCACATATCATTCAAATTGGTCAAAGACTAATGCTTCAAGACATTGTCCTTCGAGACTTATCTGTGGACTTTAAGCCTGCTCAATACTGTCTTGAACACATGATTTTTTTGCTGAGACGGTCTTATTGCGTCACAATAATGTCACTGACCGAAAGGACAGTCAAATCAGATGAGTAATATCAAAAAACATGAACCATGACAGCGGCAAAAAGGAATGATAAGCACTTTTCCATGCAAAAATTCCATGCCAAGCAGACAGTTGGACATGCAAGATGCCCACCACTCCACCAAGAAGTTGCATTCCTAGATCTACCTAAACGATAAACCTCCAACAGTTTCCTTCACACACAACTCTTTCTCATCTTCTGCCCCTCCTCTACCCCCTTCTTTTTTCTTGTCTGCCTTGGAATTTTAAACCAGCTTTTGTGGTTAAATAGGTCTCAGTGTCATCATCTTTTATTAAATCAAGCCCATAGTGCCTGAGAGAGAACAGGACAATGCTAAAAGGGCATTACCAGCCACAACAAGACCGAAACGTTCTTATGTGATGCTAATCAATACCAAAGACAGTTAAATCAATCAATCAATCAATTACAAGCTAATCAGCAGGTCAGAAGGTCTAACTGAGACGATAAACATCTTCATTTACATCTTGCAGGCGGTAGGCCTCTCAATTTAAAGATACACTTGATTAGGTCAGGATCCCTGTTGAAAACCTTTCAGCATTCCTATGTTTTACTGTGACCAGCTGATTAAATGGACGTCTGTGCTGTCTATGGTTGTGAGGCTCCTGTGGCAATTACTCCAAAGAAAACTGTCAGTGATGGATTAAAAGTAGGATCTTTCAAGTACTATCAGATACAGTCTTTGTTTCGAGATCAGATTGGAATGAAGGAATGGAGGGGATCTGCCAATATGTTTAGTGACAAATAAAACCCACTCATGCATTAAATTAAATTCTTTCATAGGTAAGATCACAAACTTGACTTGCGGACCACGTAACCTAACTGTTCCTCAATGGCTCTTCTAAATTGCTGCAGAGTTTTCTTGAGTTCTTGTTCTTGATGTTACATTATATTTGAGTAGGATTCTTACCTTGCTCTGTGCAGAGGTATGAATAGAAACCCTCAGACTTCAGCATGATGAGTAAGGAGCCCCAACCCAGCAGAACGGCAGAGAAGAGCAGGTTTTCAATGATGGCTGTTATTGCCATCCACCAGCGGCGGGCAAATGCCGTGGCTAGAGTGGGTGCCATGGCTGAAGGAGTAGTATAGCCGACAGATAAGAGGAAAAGGGTGGTCGATAGTGTCTGGTGGAATCAACCCTCACAATCTGTGGGGAAAAAAAGAAGAGAGAGAGAGTGTGGTGTTGTAATTATTTTAGTGTAATGACCAAGTTATACATTTCTGCATGGGATGAAATGGAAACATACTGTAGACTAAAATGAAGACATTCCTAAAAATGGAGTTCTTGAACTCTATATAAAGATGTGTGAATGAGGCACTTCAAAGTCTCACTTTCAGAGTCAGTTCGTTCAAATTCATTCAGACTGTTTAGCAAAACAGTGTAAGAACAGTGACAGGGAGGTCCCAAAATACACATTACAAAAGATCCCACACATTGATCGATGCAAAATATCAAAAAGAGAGCTGTTAAAGCTTCATAACACATTATGACATTATCGTAGACTTATCTTTAGTGTGCCTTGTACTTCAAACACACATGCATTTTTATTCTTATTAAAGTTTAGCACTTTTTGTAATGGAATTTTAATGTAAAATGAACATTTAGTGTTTGAAAGAATAATATTAATTGTCTTAAAGTGTAACAAACTAACTGTATTACTACTATTATGTTTACTTTTACCTAAAATACATAAGCATTTGTTTAAAGCAGGCTATACATAAATTATATAATTATAAAATAATATTTAGCTATAAAGAATGGAATAAAACACATACCTTTCTGCCTTTGCTCTCTCTCTCTCTTCTCTCTCAGTCAGTGCCTCCTGCAGTTACCGGCACTTGGGCTACTGACAGCTCGTTTCAGTTGCATCTGACGAATTTATAGCGGTTTCGTGTGGGAAAGCATTGAATCGTTTCTATTGGCTGCATCAGGAGGCTAAGTACACCTATCAGCCAATCAGGTGCGAGTCTGCCGCTGCATTGAAACATCACGGGCGGTCAACAGGTGAGGAGCCAGATGTTTATCTTGAAGAAGCGGATGAATTGGGCTCGATTTTGTTCAGGAAATTGTTTTTAGATTGGTCGTCTCAATAAACGGAAGGTCCTTTATATCATCAATGATAAAATCAATATTTTCGACTTTTATTGATTATAGAATTATTTCCTAAACTGTATATTAGAACTAGCAGGGAGTGATGAGGAGAATAACATGTAACAATCTCTAAGACTTTTTAAAAAAATCATTGTTTTATGAACTTGTTTTTCTTTAACTTTGAGGACACGGACGAGAGGTTGTGATATGCTGAATTGCTAAATGCAGATAAGACAGCAAAAACAACTAGCAAACTGTGTCATCGCCAGAAGTCAACAAAAACAGCTCGAAGAGTCTGAAACAGTGACGCTCAAGGATGTGTTACTGAACACACGATACTGCTCAACTCACAAACCACATCTACTGAAGAATTATTCTGACCAACCATAACAAGCACGTTATCCTTGCTGAAAAAAAGGTTGGGTAAAAATGTATTCATTAAAATGCTAAATGTGTTTGGTTCAGCCTTTTGCAGGTTTAACTTAGTTTGTAGTAAAAAAAATAAAAAAATAAAAAACTTTTCACCTCTGCTTTGTTTATCAGTAACTTCTTTATGTGTGGTTCTTTTTAAATCTACTCAAGGAATGTGTTGTTGTAATGCACACAAGATAAGTTTTCTAGATGTGAAAGTATGTGTGTTTGTGTGTGTGTGTGTGTGTGTGTGAGTGTGTATGTGTGTCATGCAAGTTTAATGTTTTTTTTTTTTTTTTTGTAATTTTTAATATACCATGTTAGAAGACTGAAAATAGCTTTATAACATAGTTATTGTGTACTAATACACTGAGCCGATATGCTATATTCTTCAGGAAGCATAAAAGTGTATTTTAAATTTTAAATTAATAATCAGTTATAAGTTCATATTAAGCATATGTGGCAAGTGTAATGTTGTTACACTAGATTATTGAAATTATTATTAACTAATAGTACTAATACAAGAGGCTTTAATTTTTGAAACTGGTATCAGGAATAATTTCACAGTGAAGTCATGTGATCACAAGCACAAAACTATTGTTATTTTTATTTCTTTTTACATATATAATTTGTATTTCTTTTTTTTTTATTAGTTTGATTTTCTTTTTGGAATTGTTAATCTATATAAAATGTTTAGGAACAACCGTTTACGTGAGTTACGTCGTGTGTTAGCGCTAGGGAAGGGCTGATGTAATTTCCTGTGCTCTCTCTCTTTCGCGGGATGTCGTTGCGATGAGAGGTATATTTTATCAGCTCCTCAGAAAAGTGTTTGAATCTATTAAATTACTTACTGATTATTGATTTTTTTTTTTGCACGAAATCAGTTTGTTTGTTAACTTTTCCTTATTATGGGATTACTAGTCCAAGTTAGTAACATTGTAAAAAGTATGTTTAATCGAAGTGTGAATTCATGTAATGGTCGCCATTACACGTGCAGTATGCTGCTGAATTAATTACATAACGATGCATACTTCGGTAAAACAGAGTTATTCAGTTATGAATTATACATTAGTGATTGCGTGAAGTTTGTCTCTTTAACTTTAATGATCCATGAGAGGTTTGAATGTATTTGCTGTTATATAAGTGTACAGTGTAACACTATGCAATGATTGACAGGCACTGCTAGACCTGATATTCTTCTGTTACTACCTGCTGATGTCTGTTATACTTTGATACAGGTATGTAAATGGATCATTATAGTATTGGTTTCTTTTCCTGTATGTTTTTCTCTTGTATATTATTATTGTATTTGTTTTTATGAATGTTACTGTATGTTTTAATGCTCTCTCTTGCGCGGGATGTCGTTGCGATGAGAGGCACTGCTAGACCTGATATTCTTCTGTTACTACCTGCTGATGTCTGTTATACTTTGATACAGGTATGTAAATGGATCATTATAGTATTGGTTTCTTTTCCTGTATGTTTTTCTCTTGTATATTATTATTGTATTTGTTTTTATGAATGTTACTGTATGTTTTAATGCTCTCTCTTGCGCGGGATGTCGTTGCGATGAGAGGCACTGCTAGACCTGATATTCTTCTGTTACTACCTGCTGATGTCTGTTATACTTTGATACAGAAACGTCGCTGAGAGTAAACCACGTGACAACTGCATCATGGTGTGAAGTCTCTTTTATTATCAAAACACACAACGCAGAAGGAAACCCACTACACATATCTTAAAGAACACTTAACATATGTGAAGTTGCTCCAAAATAATACATTTATTATGCTCTTAGTATGGTAGTCCTATAATACAAATCAAAGCACTGATGTTACAACTGAAGTGTATTTTTTACCTGGCAATTATCAAGATGATTTTTGTCACTTAGCGATAATAACAGAGATTTTAACATTTTAGATGCCAGAAATGGCTTTTATTGTTGGAGTCATAATCTTTTTCAGCAGTAAACACCCGGTCACTCAGGCTACAGCAGACCGGGTGTAAATTGTTATTCTTGAAACACGTCGCCCTCGTGTTATTTACCAGAATAGAGACTTCTCTGAAACCCGCTCTTGAAACAAACATGAAACATCACATTTTCGTCACATCTGCACTCACAGTAGTCTGGTGTTTTCGATTAAATCATTGCACAACAAAGCCGTATTGATCAACCTTATCAGAAAGAACTAGTATTTCCCTTTATCACCCCATATCAATATGACTGTCAGACTGACACACACACAAAGGTTTATCTAGTAAACGTTTATCAAATTGTATTTTAATGCAGTTTGAATTCTTTCCCAGTGAGCTGGTGGTCTGTTTCAAGAATGTGATCAATACTTCGGCTTTATCACTGCAAAGAGTAAATGCCTGATCATGGGGTTCAGGCTTATTACCTTTGAAAAACCAAAGCATATGTTTGGAGGAACCACATTCACAGGTGTTGACTTGTATTCTAAGCAGTTTCAATCGGACTTTAAAGTCAAATGTTTACTGGCAAGGTTCACTTCTTTACATCTTAACTGGTCAATGGTTACTTAACTCTTTAACTGCCCCACCAAGAAAAAGGCATTTGAATTTTTTTTTGTTTGCATTTCTTGTCTGCTTATGTTGCTAGTTATCATACTCAATGTTTTTTTTTTTTTTCAACACATCCCAAAAATTTATACAAATAATGGAATTCATACACATACTATAAAAATCTGAAAATATGAACTATAATACTAATTTATAAAAAATAAAAATAAAATAGTTTTGTATATTGAATCTTCTTTATTTATTGAAGTATGCTATAAAATATTTCAGGTTTTCATGTTAACACAGGAAATTATACGTTTTCTTTTTTTTTTTTTTAAGTAAACAAAAATAAATAACAGAAATAACTAAAAGTAACAAAACCAAAGGCATTACATTCTTTCAGCATTCTTCAAAAAAAAAAAAAAAAAACAGCAAAAAATAGTAATATAATGGCATTTGAAGTTTTTATGATTCAAGAAGCACGTTGTCAAGTGTGGTAGTGAAACAGGATTTTATTTTTTATTTTGTAAATAAATGAACATTTCTTTGTAAAAACAGGAATGCTGTTCAGTGTAATTCTTGAGCCAGGGGTATCCTCTGGCTCCTTCAAGGAAACTGTTTTTAGAGTGTGTTTGCCTTTTCTTCTCTTCTAACATGGAAGCTCAGTAGAGGATGTGCCTGTTGAGGGAGCACCATCTTGATCCAGGGACTCAAAAGAACTGTCACCAGCTACCTCTTTTCGGAGGGGGTGATAATCCAGATCCTTCTATGGTTCTCAGACCTCTACATGAAGTACCCCCAGCACTAAACATTTTGTTTGTCTCCCTATATCTGACACACAGGTCATGCAGTCTCCACTAATGAGATGATGAGTTTAATTAGGTGTGATAGATGAGGGAGACATAAAAAATGTGCCAGCCCTGGGTGTACACGACAGATTTGAGAATTTATTGGGTCATCATCATCATTGAGATCAGCATCCGAGTCCTTGGCGGTTTTCTGGTACACGGGCCTGAAGTTCTTGTACCATAGAAACGGTTGAAATCCATCTAGTAATTGTAAAAGAAAACAACAACAAACAAATAAATAATCTCTTGCATTTTAATAATGTTAGTACATCAGCATTTGTCATTTAATTAGTAATTGCCTCTGATAATTATGATTTGCACACATTAATTCAATGAATTCATTATATTTACTTCAAAAAAAATATCCAAAAAGTGGCAGAAAACACACATTTAAGAAATTATATCAGTACTTTAATGGAGAAGTAACAAGAGCTGTGTCATATTCATGAATAATCAGAAGTTTATATTTCTCAGCCAATTGTACATTCTGACTCCAGAAACTGATGATCTGAAAACATTAGCACAGCTTTTCTACATTTACCATAAAGTGTCAAATCAACCGTTTGGTTGAGCATGTTTTTTAAAAATTATTAAAATCATACAAAAGTTTTTCATGGCACCAAGTAACATAATTTTGTAAAGTCAGGGCTGTTACAGTGTAATATGTTAAAAAAATATATGCTTACGTTGAAAAATTTCACCAAGAAGGACTGACATGGAAGGGGTTTCTTTGTGTCTGACATCCATGTTAGAAGGATTGTGACAAGTGCTGTTGATTGACACTCTGACATCTAGTGAATTTTTTTGGCATAACATAAATCAACCAGATGGTAGAGATGGCTCAATCAGCTTGAGTCAAGTTACAGTATGTGATGAGCATAACAGACTTATTTCCAAACCATTTAAAAGTCCTGCCGGCCCTAAATTTTGAATGGTACAAACAGGTACCAAACCACCCTTTCTCCCTCCATCATCTCTAGTCCATGAAGGTTTGCATAGAGCTTCCCGATAATCCCGGTCAAGGGCAGAAAAAGGAAGCAAAGTTTGGTATTGTGTAACCCTCTGCCTGAAACAAAATGACATGTATAGTGAATTTTTTTATTTTTTTATTATCAGTTTTTTGGGGCAAGGGGGTTATGAAGTGTGTCATTCGTGTACTTTTTTCATACATGTACCTCTGAAGTGTAAAACAAATAGTGAATTCCACTTGATCCATCAAATATCAAAAAATGCTTCTTAGTGGTCATAACTTGACAATTTTTGTGTGAGTGTTACTGCAAAATGCATGTTGTATATACTTGTGACCTGTGATCTCTCACTGTAACAAAGAGTCAGAGGCATTCGGATTCATGTGCAGAACTGTATTAAGAGAATGGTAAGACAGGCACAAATCAGGAATGACATCAGGTATGTCAGGGATAACCAGAATCATATTCGGTAACGAGCAGAGGTCAGGGCAGGCAGCAGAGAATCAGAGTCGGTTTGAACAATCCAAGATCAGACACAGGAAGAACAAACACAGGGAAAATGCTCGGAAATGCTAGACAAGACTTCGCAAAGCATCTGTGTGTGAGTGCTGCTTATATGTGTGCAAATGAGGTGCAGGTGTGGCAAGGAGATTAGCTGATGAATGAGGTGCAGGTGTGGCAAAGTGATAGTGATGCAGTGACTCATGGGAGATGTAGTTCGGGTGTAGTACAACAGAATGAGAGGTGCTAGTGTCCAAGTGATGATATGGTGACATCTGGTGGTTGATGGGTTTTGAGTGAGTGCTGAGTGGAGTGGAGTGCCCTCTACTGAAGTTCATGGGCACTCCAGCTAAAGATCGTGACACTCACCATACAGTACAACTTGTTGCTTTTCTGAAACTCAGCATCTCTCAGAAAAGGTTGTCAGCTATTGTAATAAGATTTAATGTTTTCCTCCAGGCACCAGGATTTATTCTCATCAAACACCATGAAAAGGAGGGCAAATTCTCTTTACCTCCGTTCTCTGTATGTTTTTGTTCAGTACACCCCTCATGCAAAATATTAATGGCCCAATCAGACCACTGGCTGTATACTAGAAAGTAGATTATTATTATTATTATGTTACATTCAGCAAGGAATTTTAAGTCTATTTGCATTACTAAGTGCTATACCTTAACAAAGTCCTCAGCAGAGCAGTAGGCAAATGCAATGCAGTTTGGGTCAGATATGCCTGGGACGAATTTCTCTGTAATGATCCACTTTAACTTAATCATATTTCCTGCAGTAATGAGTTTAATTTACATTAACAATGTTCATATCATGTGTCACTTGTGTAATTGGTAAATGGATAAACTAATGTCCCTTTTAGTTAAGTCAGGTAATGCTCAAGACACACAGCTTAATGAATCCCTGAAGGTGTTTTTGTGTACATTTCACAGCTGACATAAGGAGGCATATGGTACTCTAGGTGTTTCAGATTTCTCTACCTGGCTTGCTAGCCTCAGGTTTAGAAGAAGACCTGACTCCATATGCCTGTATTGAGTAAAGATGACTGGCTTTTTTCATGAATGTGATCAGAAAGACCTGACCTACTTCAGCTCAGATGATAAGTCTTATAAAACACATACAGATTATCATTCATTAATTCAAATGAGAAAAAACAGATGTCCAGAATATTATATGAAACAAAGTTTTGTTTAGTTATGTTAATAATAAGTCTCTCCAGGTGTTCCTCTTGAGGCTGTCTCAGTTTCTTTGTCCTGAAGGAGGATTCAGTGTGTGGCGAGTGGGGCGGGGCCGAGAGGCGTGGGAACGAGGAGTGAGGCCAGGTGTAGTGATTGGAGATGAGCTACACCTGCGCCCCACCCCTCGTTCCCACGCCTCTCGGCCCCGCCCCACTCGCCACACAGTGTATTTTCAATAACTATACCTGGATGCCAGTCTGTTCTTTCCCCTCCCCACAAACAAACTGCCAGGACTGAGACCAGAATCTGGTTACAAATCTCATTCAAACACTGCAAACTGTTGTTTATAAACTGACCCATTGCCCTGTGGTCGTGCAGTTTCCAGGTGCGATCAGGTGAGTAGTCCCACTCTACCTCTTCAGCACAGATCATGAAATACTCTACTATCTGAGACTCTAACACTGAGAGGTCCTCATCCTCTGACCCCCACCACTAGACAGACACACAGACAGATACATAGACAGACAGAGATAGATAGATAGACAGACAGACAGACAGATACATGTGAATACATTTGGTCTTTGCATAAAAATATTGAATTTTTCCATTGGTCTCCATAACCATAGACAGTAAAAGAAATGGACACAGCAACCCCATTGGAACTCAATTGAGACAAGTGAAGCCCATTTTTAGCGTTTTTTTGCACTTCCGTTTCTGACGCGCAGACTCAAACTAAGCTTGATGACGTCAGCAACCTGTCTGACAGATGTAAATCTTCTAAGTGGCTGTGCGTACAAAGTGCCATCGTTAATCTTGCAGAGACGGCGAGCTTGAGCGGGGAGTTCTTTGTCGTGAGTGAGCAGGAGTAAGTATTACGATTAATTATTTTGTATAATATTATAAAATGTAACGCCAGGATGCCATATTAAGTTAATTGCCTGCGAGCTTCTCCTCCTGTCTGCACGGTAAAGCGACAGAGAGTCAAGTGGTTATGACGCAATCGTTAGCCTATTTTTACAAAAACTGTTTCTACAGGGCCACAATGTAACATAGAAGGTAATGGAGCCCTTTATACATTGTCGTGTATCTTTAGAAATAAATAATGGACAAACGGAGTCTTTAAACGCCTCAGATGTAAAGTTATTCGCTGTCAAAGTGACGCCAAAATGAATGGGAGTCAATGGGAATGCTAACGCAAGTGAAGTTCTTCTACAAGATGGCGGCACGCGGCCGACTTCAACTTCCGGTCGACTTCCTTGCCGTTTGTCCATAACTTTAGCGATTATTTAAAATACCTCTTATTCGTGTTGCTTCTGTTCTGATGGCTCATATTGTACAGCCTCCTCTACTGGACACATCAGGAACAACAGGGTGATTGTTTAAAACAGAGGTGATTGTTTTCAGTCCTACTGATCATTTCATTCTCAGGCTACCAGCCTAGGTCTAGGCAGCTTCCCTTATGAAAAAGTAGTATACTTCAAGTTTATTTTACCCAGTATACTTAAGTAAAGTGTTAGTGTACTGTAAGTGTACTGTTTCAATACTCCTTGGGACTAATTTGGCCCACTTTCTAATTTACAAAAGTATACTTTTAAGTATACTTTCAGTATAACAGTAGTAAACTTTGAGTACACAACTAGTTTCCTTCTATGTTTCTAGTTTGTACTGCAATTATACTAAAAGTGAACTTATAGTTTTACTGATAGTTTACTAATTAAATACTTTGTACACTTTGAAGTATAGTCTCAGTAAACTACTATTTTAGTAGTTTTATACTCCAAGGATACTCATAAGTTTTCTTTAGGTAAACTTTACATCATCTACGACCTCTACCGTATAATAATGAAAACACGGATTCTAGGAATAGCTCAAACATATTTAGAATTTTTGTAAGTATAAGTTGAATGAACTTCTTTCTCAGAAGGCTTATCGTCCTTCAGACCTTCTTGTGCTAAATCTGCTCGTCCTTCTTGATGAGTCATTAAAATTGGGCATCTCTTCTCTGCATGCTGTCTAAATCAAACACTTTTTAAATGATTCGACGTTAGAGATAGCTGTCCATGCTTTTATTACCTCACGATTAGATAACTGCAACTCACTATATTGCCAAATTTCAAAGTTACAAATTCCTCACCTATAATTATTCAATTTAGAATCGATTTTAAAGTTCTCTTACTGGTGTAATAATCTTTACATAACCAAGCCACTATTATCTCTCTGTTTTATGTGTTTATAGTTTGATTTCAGTGTTCAGCACTTTGGTCAGTCTTATGGCTGTTTTTAAACGTGCTTTATAAATAAATGAACATGAACTTGATGTTGCTTCCCCTAAACCGGGTGAAAAGTAATGCATATTTTCAATTAAAACATGGGCAGTATTTGTATTATCTGCAGAAATCCTGCTGTTGTGGTCAGAGCTGTTTAAACATACAAAAGTCATCAGAAACTCCTCCCTCTTACAACACTTACCCGGATGAGACTGACTTGTTATTTCTTCTTTCTGTCACCGATTTTCTTCTCTTTGACAAAAGCAAACAAGAATCAGTCATCAGTGGACGACAAAGAGAAAGCCTTTGAAGAAGTTTGTTTCTGAACAGACAGCAGATCTTTGTGATTCTCGAAGATGATTTATTTTTGAAAGCTGAAAGTGAAAGTAAAGTTTAGCTTGCTGGAGCTCAAACACTGAAAATGGCTTCACTATCTGTAGAAGAGCTTTCTTGTCCCGTGTGCTGTGATACCTACAAGGCTCCTGTTTTTCTGTCATGTAGTCACAGTGTCTGTAAAGAGTGTCTTCAACAGTTCTGGAGAACCAAGAAAACTCAGGAGTGTCCTGTCTGCAGGAGAAGATCCTCCATTGCTCAACCTCCCATTAATCTAGTGTTAAAAAACTTATGTGAGTCGTTTCTGAAGGAGAGAAATGAGAGGCGTTCATCAGGCTCTGAGGAGATCTGCAGTTTACACAGTGAGGAACTCAAACTCTTCTGTCTGGAGGACAAACAGCCGGTGTGTTTAGTGTGCTTTACTTCAGAGAAGCACGTCAGTCACACATTGAGACCCATCAGTGAAGTTGTTCCTTCATATAAGGTAGGACAAATGTCTCTTGTTTCATATGTAAAGACCAATTAATCATAAACACAAATATCATCACATATCATGCACTCAGTATTTCTCTCTGCTGTTTTACTCAACTTCATATGACATAAACTCTGCTCTGATTTGTTCTGTGTATTAAAGTGTAGTCACTGGGTAAGAGATCAAAATCCTGCTGTTGAAAAATGTGTTTTATTTTTAATCAGGTTGTTTTTGATTTATGTTTGCTTTTAATTTCTGAATAAATTCAGTGTGAGATATACACAATACACAGCACTGTATGATCACTGTATTCTCTTCTCTTCACTGTAATCTGGTGTTTTATATATTTGTATTTTGTTCAATTCTAGGAGGAGCTCAATACAGCACTGAAGTCCTTACAGGAGAAACTTCAACACAATGAAAACATTAAAGAAGAGTTTGAGAAAACAGTTCAACACATCAAGGTGAGGAAACAGAATCAAGAGTCATTTTCAGTACAGCTGTAGCATCACTAAACACAATTATGATGTGTTATATTTAATATAATGATTCCAGTTGATTCTTTTTGTAAATGACGAGCAACGATCTGCTTCTGGATCTGTTATATGTCGGTGTCTGAGTTTCTCTGAGATCTGAATGATGTGATGTGTTGATGTGTGCTGATGGAGATGTTTGAAGTGAATGTGATTTGATTTCAGTCTCAAGCTGAGCACACAGAGCATCAGATTAAACAGCAGTTCGAGAAGCTTCATCAGTTTCTCAGAGATGAAGAAGAAGCTACAATCACTGCACTGAGAGAGGAAGAGGAGCAGAAGAAGCAGATGATGAAGGAGAAGCTGGAGGAGATGAACAGACACATCTCAGCTCTTTCACACACAATCAAAGACACGGAGGAGATGATGAAAGCCAGTGACGTCTGCTTTCTGAAGGTCTGATTTCAGATCATCCATTGATTGATTGATTGATTGATTGATTGATTGATTGATTGATTGATTGATTGATTGATTGATTGATTGATGATCAATGGTGTGTTTGTTCTGCAGGAGTTTCCAGTCACGATGGAAAGGTGAGTGATCTGGTGTCTCTGCTTCTGATCCAAAGCCACTGCAGTTCTGATCCTGAATGTTCTTCCAGAGTCCAGAACTCATCACAGCCGGATCCACAGATGCCTTCTGGGGCTTTGATTCATGTGCCGCGTTACTTGGGCAACCTGCCCTTCAGAGTCTGGAAGAAGATGCAGGACATCGTCCAAAACAGTGAGTCTGGAGAAGATCTGTGCTGTTACACACACTGGAACTGACGCATGAGGGAATATTTACAGATTTCAGCATTATGTGTGAATAACCAGATTCATGCTGATATTTACATGATATTTACAGTTACAGTGATACAGCAGATCTCAGTTCAGTTTGATTGATTGACAAATCTTAAATATTTACTGTAACAAACACTGACAGTGATCAGAGGAGAGAGTCTGATGTGTTTGATTAATAGCCTGATTGTCATAATCAGTGTTCATTTCATCAACGAAGACAAAATTTTGACAAGCTAAAACTAATATATGATCAGGTGCGGCTCGTCTGAAAAAAATTATAAATTGTAAAAGTGTTCAGCATTCTGCAAAACATTTTTTTTCTTCAGATTTTTGTTACGTTACCTTAAGCTTCAGCTCTGTGTCCGCATCAGAACAGTAACTAGTTGGCATTAGTTTAAATCTGCTGACATGAATAATAGCCTTTATATGGTTATATTTTTGTTTGTTTTATTATTATTATTATGAGAATAGACATATGATCGTCTTTCCTCACCCGAATTGCTCCACACTTGTAACATTCTAAATCAACATTTGGAGGTGATATATGTAAATTTTAAGTTAATTTTCATATACAGTATTTTGTAACAAAAAAAAATAAAAAATAGTGCATTGAACTTCTAACATTTTGATGTAGTATAATTACAGTGGCTTAACAGTTTGGTTTGCAGATCAGCAATCTTTTTTTTCTGCAAGAAAAATAAAACAATATCTATTCGACTTAAAAGTAAATAGTTTTACAATATAAAATAAATAATCAATATTATACAAGTTTACAATATAAAAGAAAGCATGCAATGCAGACATCAATTTAGTAGTCACTGTACAAAAATACACACAACTGGTCTTAGTGGGAAGGATGAGACTGTCTTTTTTTGCACAGCTTATCAATTCAACATCTCAGTTCGAACACTCGCTCTAAAACCTTTACACGTGAGAGCCACCGCACTTCTGAATGGAAGAGTAGCTGAACATGAGCATTCGTGTGCACAGTTATGCGAAGAGATGTGATTTTAGGCTAGCGGCCTTGACTTTTCGGAGGTGATAGCCACTTCTACTACTTCCAACACATCATGCAGGTCGGGTGCCATTGACTTGATGCAAGTGCTTGACGATGAAGCATACAGTGAGTGGCTGCAATCTTTGGATTTTTGGCTTTAATTTGGGTGACAACTCCACTTCTGTGCCCAGTTATTGCTGCCGCACCATCAGTGCAAACAGACACACATTTGCGAAGCTTTTTACATTTGGCTATTCACAGAGCTGCAAGATACGATGCTTGCTGTGCTTTCTCAGGTATTGTCATGATGTTAGTCATAGTCATTGTTGACAGTTGTCTGTTGAGTTTATACAGTTTCAGCACTTCAACAGATAAAACCTTCAAGCAAAGCGTGCCCTGTGGTCTGCTGTCACTATATTTCATAAAGCCATATTTTCTGTATGAGTCATCAGATTTCATCAGTTTAGTTTTTTCACGCTAGGCTCTTCTGTATTAACCTTCTCAGCTGAGAAACTACATCCTCTGTCTAAAAACGTATCCATTTTAAGGATACTTCTTATCATTTATCAGCATGTTCATGGCTAACTGTTCAGTACAGTAGTACATCAACTGAAGTTTTGGTGACGTTTCAGAGTAGTGTGCTGCGTATAATTGCTATTATTTTATTATTACATTTCTATTTTAAATACATCATAGTTTACAAAGGTTCACAATCCTGACTTACATACAGGTAAATATATATATATATATATATATATATATATATATATATATATATATATATATATATATATATATATATATATAAAATTTCCTAACCTAGAGTGTCTTTTGTGGCCCCCCTAGCTCCATCTGGTGGACCCCAGTTTGAGACACCAAAACACAAACTATCTGAAACAATGGCCTCAGCACCCGAAGGAGTAACGTGACCAGACGTCCCGTTTTTACCGGGATTCACAATTAAATTTGTCAAATAACTTGGGGGGGGGGGGGTGAAATGCTCGTTTTCACTCAATATCCTGTTAATCTTGAGTACATATATAGTAGTACTGCATCCTTCATAACTCCAAAAAGTCTTTAGTTTTATTATATTCATAAGAGAAAGAATATAATAATTCCCAGAAAAACACGAGCGGCTGGAGGTGTGACGTGTGGGCGGAGCTAAAGAATCACGAGTGCCAGTAGGCTTTTGCGTTGAGAGCGTTTGGAAGCTGTGACACCGTGAGGACAAAACCAACTAAAACAATCCATGCCAAACAAATCCATGCCATGATTCAGCGTATATTTATGATCCAGAATCAGATCCCGAGGCTGAAACTGAATGAGAGCAGCAGCAGCAATGACTCGCTCTGAGCGGGGCTCGAACCCGGGTCTCCAGCATGGGAGGCGGACGCACTAACAAGGAGGCAGAGATATTTTAAGCGGTTTTACTCACCGCCTGCGGTTCCAACACACGATCGTGACCCTTTTTCGTTGGGATTGCATCATCCTTAAGAAATAAACGATACGCGAATCCGTCGTCAAACATCTTCGAAATGCAGGGAACAAACATAAACACTTGCACAACTCCATTGATGCTCTGTAAAAATAAACTCCATCCACTGGTCCCTTAATGCTGTTTTTTCTTTGGTAATCTGTGCAGGGTTGTCTTGCCCTGGCAACCAAAAACACACTCCTTTTGTGACATTTCGCGACACTCTCGCTCTGATCAGTGAAGTCTGTTGTGCTCTCAGTGCTCTGCTATACGGGAGCGCGCGCTCTTCCGGCAGAAGTGCCCTTAGGACCCATATAAGGAAATTCTGCTCCATCTAACGTCACACAGAGCCATACTCGGAAAAACTTTCTGAAACTTGTGACAAACCGGAAGGAGTATTTTTGGAACAGAAATACTCCTTCAAACGTACAACTTAATTTTTGAAACTTTGTCCATGTTTAGCATGGGAATCCAACTCTTTATCAGTGTAAAAAACTCAGTATGCATGAAATAGCATTTCACCCCCCCTTAAGAGGTATTTCTTACAAAAATGAAAATTGTCAACATTTATTCAAGTTTTTTTCCAAAATACATCCTTGATGCAAATTCCTCATAAACTTAATTGATTTGGTCTTAAGAGAGAAGAATTAATGACTATATTTGAATGAAAACTACATATAAAATAAATATTGGTAACTGCAGTTTGACTAAAATAATGACTAAAAGTTGGAAAAAAAGGTATGACTTTCTGTCGACTAAAACTATGAAAGACTCAAATGACTAAAATGTGACTAAGACTGTTAGCATTTTCGTCTCAAGATAAAGACTAAGACTAAATCAGAAATGCCTGTCAAAATGAACACTGGTCATAATTCATAATAATCTGTGTGTGGTTCACTCTTGATCACTATATGAACATCAGAATAAAAGCAGCTGTTGATTGTGTCTCATCAGCTCCTGTGATTCTGGATCCAAACACTGCACATCCACATCTCATCCTGTCTGATGATCTGACCAGTGTGATACACAGCAGGAACAAACCTCTTCCTGATAATCCAGAGAGATTCGACTGTTATCGCTGTGTTCTGGGTTCAGAGGGTTTTAACTCAGGAACACACTGCTGGGATGTGGAGGTTAAAAAGAATTCAGTCTGGAGTATTGGAGTAACTACAGAATCAAACCAGAGGAAGGGATGGGTTTTCTTCAACACTGATTTTTGGAGTGTGGAGCGTGGATATTCTGAACGGCTTGGTTTTCCTGTTAACCAGGATCTTGAGCGTGTGAGAGTTGATCTGGACTATGACAGAGGAACAGTGTCATTCTCTGATCCTGTAACTAACACACATCTACACACATTCACAACCACCTTCACTCACAGACTCTTCCCTTTCTTCTGGTGTTGTGACTCTCTGAGGATCTTATCGTTCAATAGTCAGTAAATGTTACTCCTGTAGTTCTGGACCGATGTTCTGGATCAATCATGTTTTCAGTATTTTATCCGTATCACAATTTGTTCAACATGAGACTAAATGAGTAATTGTTTATTTCAGTTATAGAGGTTAAATGATAAATTTGATAAATATGTTCATTAATGTAATATATTAATATTAATATATGTACATATATATATATATATATATATATATATAAAACACCAAAAATATTGCAGTATGAGTTTTATTGGAAAATAATAAAATAAAAAAATCCAACATTAAATTAAAGAAATATTGTAGTTTTAATTTTTTCTTCTTTTTTTTTCTCTTAATAAAATGAAAAATGATATATATTAAAATAATGTATATATTTTTTTCTGTTAAATTCTTTCTATTTGTAGGACTTTTTCAAGATTTTTTAATCAATTTCTATATTATTATTTTTTGTTACAAATGTGTTACAAGATTAAAATCAATATTTTACAATTTGTGCAACATTTCTGATATTGTTTATGCATTATTTATATGTGTAATTTTTGTATTTATTAATTGAATTAATTAATTTTTATTTTTATTTTGGTGTTAATCATTCAGATCAAGATTGTATTATTAGTGTGATATTTCCAAGATAAAAAAAAAACAAAAAAAAACAAATGGTATTTTTTTTTTTTTACCTTTTAAATCAATAGCTTTTGTCGAGGAGTTTTCAGAGAAATGATCCTTAGATTGAAATAGGAGAAGAATACGGCTGATCTGATCAATACTCAGATTTTCTCTTTGAGAGGCAGAAACTGTCTGTAGTTTATAAATGAGACACGTTTGGTTTTCTAGGTTTGTACACATCTAAACAAATGATGAACAAGAAAAATGCACATTTCATTTGACTAAGATACATGATTTCTGTTTGATTGCATCCCAAATCATAATTTTCTGTATTTAATGTTCATGCACTTCATTTCGGCCACTCGAGAGCTGAAAACAATCATAAGCACAGCTGACAATCATCGCCGCTGCCTCTGTTACCATGGAAACCAGCATCACCACCGTCCGTCTGGAGCTTCATCAGTCTGTCTGAGATCAGCTGTAACATGAGTGTGATGTCTTGTTTTTATTGCTGTTTTCTTCAGATGTAGCACTGCATCAGTGTCTCAGCAATGGATGCTCTGCTGTGAATGGGTGCCGTCAGAATGAGAGTCCAAACAGCTGATAAAAACATCACAATAATCCACAGCACTCCAGTCCATCAGTTAACATATGGAAAAGACAAAAGATGAAACAAATCCAGCAAGATGATTTAAGATGATTTTTACTCAAATACATAGTCTATAACACTTCCATAATAACACTTCCTCCAGTGAAAAGGTGTTCTGGTTTGAATCAGGAGAGGAATCTGCTTTGTTGTTCCCTGCTATCTCTGACCCTTCATTCATCAACAGCCAAAAACAAAACTTCTGTCCAATTTATTTACCTCAATGTTGTTTCCAAACATGCTGTTATTTTTTTTCTTTGGAACACAAAGGTAGATGTTTTGAAGCTCCCAGGTCCCCCTCTGTTCCGTGGTTGCCATTGGTTTTGTTTGTTTGGGCATCACGAGCTGCCCTTAATGTCTGTTTTGGGGTTTTGTTTCATGTTCTTGTTTTCATGTCTTTTGTTTTGTAGTCTTTGTTTATGCTGTTTAGTCATTCTTCCCTTGCCCTCTTGTCTTGTTATTGGTTCCTCTTGTTCCTTGTGTCATGTTCCGATTTATTGTCTGAATCCGGTTTATTGTCTGAGTCATGTGTCTTGTTTCCCATTGGTTTGCTCTTGTCATGTGACCCTCATTGTTTGTATAAATAGTCATGTTTTTGTCATCCCATTGTGGTTTTGTCGTTTATTAAGGTACCTGCTGTTGGTGATTTTGGTCTGTTTCTGTCAAGTCTGGTCAAGTTAAGGCTGTTCATGCCCCCTCAAGTCAAGTTTTTCTTCATTGTTGGATTTTGGATTGCACTGTTGTAAATAAACTGCACTTGTGTTCATCTATGCATGCCTTCAGTGGACTATTTGTTATAACTTTTATCAAAAAATACAACTTTATTATATTAAAAACAAACAAGCAAGCCCTCCCCAGACTGAAAAAGTAACGCAAAAGTAACATAACAAGTAACTAAGTAATGTAATTAGTTACATTTTAGGGAGTGACGCAATATTGTAATGCATTACTTTTAAAAGCAACTTTCCCCAACACTGAAATACACACATATAAAAGTCTAAGCTCTTTAAATAAAGAAAACAATTAGCATAACATTACTTGCAGATCTTACTATTACATCTACCTGATACATTTATAAACTTATCTGTTAACATTACAGTTTATTGACATCGAACGTCAATTAATTAAATAAAAAAAAACTTAAAAATTTACACGAAAACCGAAAATAAAAAACTAAAAGCTAGTTCAAAAATTAATAAATACTATAATAGTAAATCCTAAACAAACATATTTCATAAAAAAATAAACAATGATCCACTGTTCAATGTGGTGCTAGACTGACATTTCTAATCTATTGTATTTTCTTTTTTTCCTTTGTATTTTTTATATTATATTATTTTATTTATTTGTGTGTGTGTGTGTGTGTGTGTGTGTGTGTGTGTGTGTGTGTGTGTGTGTGTGTGTGTGTGTGTGTGTGTGTGTGTGTGTGTGTGTGTGTGTATTTATTATAAAAAAATATATGTCCCAATGAGTTGACACCTCAGTCCTGTAGATGGCGGTAATAAAATTTAAAACCGCCAAATAAAAACCACAGAAGAAGAAGAGGAACACGTTTCCGCCAAAGGCAAAATGGTGGAATTGTTATCATCGCTGGCGCCCTGCATAAATCTAAATATCAGTCTGTACTAACTCTTCCAGAGGCGTTGCACTACATCACCATGTTTAAGAAAGCCAAGAGGTGCAATTTCAGACGGAGGAATGACTCAGAAAATGAGGAGAGAGAGGAGGATCATCAGTCCGGCGGGCCTGGGGCTGAAGATTCGGTGAGCCCAAGTGAGTCCACCAGCACCGGTGCCGCTCCTGGAGCAAACGCGCTGAACAGTCACGGAAACGGGGTTCAGGCCGGTGCTGTCAAGTCCAACAGAGAGAAAAAGAGAAAGAAGGAGAACCGAGAGGAGCCGAAAGCGAGTCTGCTGAGCTTCCACGATGATGAAGGTGCCTAATGAGCTGCCATTGAAGACATAAATAAGAATATAAGTTAGATATGGAAATGTACACTTACACCAACTATACTTTAAGAGTTTCTCAATGTATTTCCCTAATTCTTTATTGCAGTCTACTGAAATTGAAAACCGTTCGTGTCATTAAAGTCACTTCTCTGGGAAAACACGAGCTACTTGGCATATTGTATTAGGCAGTAATAGTGACCAATTAGCACGCTGCATATATTTTAATATAGCAAATGATTGGCTAAACACCAGTATCATAAAATTACTGTGATAAGGGAGAATAGGAATGTCAACGGTCATGGCAAATATGGAAATACTAGAGTGTTTTAAAACTGCTTTAAAAAAAAAGGTAAAAACACCCAGTAATCTTAATAAAGAAAAGTTCATGTAAATTATTTGGCCAGAATGTGTGTAAAAAAAAAAAAAAACAACAACAGCAACTCCCACAGATAATTTCTTTTTTATTAGATGAGGCTGAAATGTTCCGTGTGAAGAAATCCAACCACAGCAAGAAGATTGTCAAGCTGCTGAAGAAAGAATATAAGGAGGATTTGGAAAAGACTGGCAGTACCACGCAGGAACCAAACACACGCATAGGTACAACACTTTTGTTGTTGTTGTTTTTTATTCTTTCTTCATGATATCATTCATGTTCATAGATCAGAGTCAGGGGACTGCTTTCTTTCTTTAGGAAAACATATTTAGTACATTTTTATAAAATAAAAAAAATAGGGGTGCACAATAAATTTCAAAATCTCAGTTAACAACGGCTCTGTGTTGTAACAGCTGCTCTATGTGAAATCACGCACCTGATGGAATTTACCGCTGATCAGAGAACCGGCTTTAAGGACGAGATGCGCATTAATTATCAACCGATATTTATCGTGCACCCCTAAAATGCCGATTACTTGAGTTTTACTATGAAAATACTATCTCAGTTTTTCTTTTTCAAAATAGTTGCATTCAATGTGTTCAACTTTTCAACCTTTTACAGCGTATGACCCCATTTGTTCAAGTTTTTTTTTAGGTCCTCAAAGTATTAAAGACCCTCAGAAACATATAGCAAGGTAAAGATTACGAAGTTTGTATTATCGCTCACCGTTTTTTTTTTTTTTGGTCCAGGCGGACCTGCTCAGAATCTATCAATTAAAGAGGAGCCCTTGGAGGCCAGCAGTGAACATGGAGAAGAAGAAATGGAGGTGGACAGCACTGAGGAACAGGAGGATGAGGGCGAGCAAAGGCCTTCGGGTGGAGCATTTAGCCAAACTCTGTCGGCTCTCAGCTCACTCAGACCAGGTGAGAGCTCCCATCATCCCAGACAAAAGTGTGTCACAGTCACCGGACCAGCAGCAGCATTAGGCTGTTTTTGCTTTTCAAATGCTTCGAGTCATACAGGGCTCGGACCTGCTTCTAGGTATTGTGGTTAAACATTGAATG
The DNA here is from genome assembly GCF_003368295.1 of Carassius auratus. Lineage (NCBI taxonomy): Eukaryota > Metazoa > Chordata > Actinopteri > Cypriniformes > Cyprinidae > Carassius > Carassius auratus. The sequence goes on along the minus strand of NW_020528941.1, from coordinate 83,872 downwards.
CTGTTAAACACTCCATTTGATCAAATTCTTGTGAAAGTGATATGCCATTGTGTTTACACAACAATAATTGTTGTACGTTACAACAGGCGAGATCCCTGACGCGGCCTTCATTCATGCTGCTCGTAAACGGAGGCAGATGGCTCGAGAGCTCGGGGGTGAGCCTCCGCTGGTCGAAAATGACGTTACAAACAAGCGCCTCGCTCGTGAAGATGAGAACGGCGGCAGTGACGACGAAGACGAGAAGAGAATCGTCTTCAGTGGAGTCAAGATAAAGACTCAGAGGCAGAAAATAGCTGAGGAGATAGGTCAGTTTATGAGCTCAGAGCTAGTCATCTGAAGCTGAGTTCAAGGAATCCCCGATCACACGCTCTCTGGATGGGTTGTCCTTGTAATAAATGGCATGTCACATTGAATAAATCACACAAAAAGGACTGATTTCCTATGAATAGGACTTTTGTGAGAAATCAAATACTGGAAAAGATGTGCTGTGAACCTAAATCTGACCATATTGTTTGTTTTCAAATTTGTGTGTTGTGGTTCAGGTATTGAATGCAGTGACGATGAAGCTCTAGATAATGGGCAGGATGAGGAAGTGAGTCGCTGGGAGCAGGAGCAGATCAGGAAGGGCATTAGCATCCCGCAGGTGGGTCACTTTTGTCAGTATTGTGCTTGAGTGTTGTGCAGTATTGTGTGCGTATACAAGTTGTCACAATAACCACATTTCAGCTATGTATGTTAGGCTTTTTTCCCTTTTAAAACTCCTGTATATTTTATATCGTCAATGAGTATTTCAATACAACAGTTCAAATGTGATATGACAAATTCCTTAAATACTTATTGTGTATATTAACAAATTGAAACTATGGCATGTAGAATTCAAGTTAAGAAGTTAAGATCTGTGAATATTTTTGACTATTTTTGTCAGTATCGTTTAATAACAGTAACACAATAGACGGTAATCTCTCTGTGTCTCTCTTTTGTCTATACAGTATACACACACATTTGGGGTCAGTAATACATATTTATTTTACATAAATATACATTTATTCAGCAATGATGCATTGTTGATCAAAACAGACATTTATAATGTTACAAAAGATCTCTATTTGAAATAAAAATTATGTTCTTTTGAACTTTAAAAAAAATAGTTTCCACAAAAATATTAAACAGGAAAATTGTTTCCAACATAGTCATAAGAAACAAATTAACATTAGAGTGATTTCTGGAGGATCGTGTGACAAATGCAGCTTTGAAATAACATGAATAAATTACTTTTAAAAAATATTGAAATAGAAAACAGTAAATAGTGTTTTTGATTAAAATCTGACACTCTGATCCTTTTAATGTCATATCCTTTTTTATGTTTTAGGTCCAAACCACCCAGTCTGAGGACCCAACTATGTATTACCAAGGCAGTTATGATGCACAGCCGTATGGAGCGTCCTATGCCATGCCCTTTAGCTACGCCGCTGCCACAGTTGGAGCAGACAACAGCAAGCCTCTGAAAGCAGAGCCCTCGGTTCCCTATCCCATTCCCTCTTGTGACCTGACCCCTATAACCACAGATCTGGTAAAGAAACGTCTCAAAGACAGGTACGGTCTGAACCGCCATTGTAAACCCTCAAAATGCAAGTTGGAGTTTCCTAAGATTTTGAATGTACCACACTGATGCTGGTTATTCCTGGCTATGGTGGTGTTTCAACTCTGTTAAGCTGTTTTGCAGATAGTTTTAGAGGCTCCATTGCTCTTATTAGACCAGACCGTCTTCATCAGGACATGTGCGACCCTAGTGACTTCCCCATACATCACTGATAATAAATCTTTCTTTGATTCCCCTGTGTGCCAGGCTGAGCTTCATGCGTCAGGGGCACGATTCCAATGCCCGGCGCTTTGAGCAGATCCAGGAGGAGCTGGAGGCCTCAAAAAAGAGCATCCAGCTCCTGGAGGGCTCCTCACAGGAGGCTGCAGACAAATATAGATTCTTGCAAGAAATGCGAGGGTATGTTGGAGACTTGCTTGAGTGTTTCAGTGAAAAGGTAAGAATGAATGCATTTGCTTTTAATGTTGCTGCTGCTTTTTTTTTTTTTTTTTTACTGACTTGTATTTTTGTTAGTTTTTTTGTTTGTTGTTATTTTTATCTTGGCACTGTATATCTTTGTGATTTATTTTGAAATGTATTGAATGTTGCTTGGTTCAGCATTGTGTGCTTAGTTCGACTTTCGTTAAAAAAAAAAAATAAATAACTTATAGTTTATGATCATCCTTTATAAAAAACTTCAGCAGTGCACCAGGTCACATTTTTAGTAGTTTATGGATTATATTGTAAACTTCCATCTTTTTTTCCCACAGTAAGATGCATTAACATAAAATATGTTTCCATAATTGTTTTCGGCTGTAAAGAGACACTATATACATAAATCATGGTGTCTTTGATGGGGCATGGAGAACAGATCCTCAAAAGTGTTATTAGTTGGGCAAAAAATCATTTATATACTAATTTATCTAAGAACTAGTCACTTTATTTAGAAAGTCATAGGTCACCCCTCCCTTTTTGTGTGAGGCTTCCAGTTTGTTTAACTGCTAGGTAGCTAACAAGTTGAACCATTTTTATAAATATTAAAGTAATAAGTGGTCAAAAAGGTAAACCTTTACCACGCCAGTGGACTAAACTGCCATTTAAAGCCTTTACATTTTTTTATCTTTAGGTTATCATTTGACTTAGCTTAATTATTACATTAGCTTTAAGATAGTTTGTCCTAAGTACATGTTAATATCAAAAGTAATTTGTGGTACATGTCTTGGAAAACTGCAACAAAATTCCATTCATTTTCTCCATGTGGGAACTGTTTTGTCTGTATCTGTTTATTACATCAGCGGTTCTCAATTCCAGTCCTCGTGCCCCACTGCTCTGCACATATGGTATGTCTCTTTGTTAACACACCTGATTCAGATAATCAACTCCGTGCATGTACTGTGTCCCTATTGACATGGTCTCTACACAGTGTTTACTGCTCCCTACTCCCTGAGCTGCGGAAATCTGTTGAAGTTTACTTCATTTCGGCACATTCATTCACGGATTTGCATTGCACAACTTCCGTCTGCAAATGGACAAGTGACATCATATACCTCTGTAAATCAATAAAATTTTAATTCATGCTTTGCACACTTCAATGCACTTTGAATGGAACATATACCTTTGCTTCAAACTGGAATCATGGCAGAATATCCTGTGATGTCCACTTCGCAGGGCACTTATGTTTGAATAGAACAAACGTCTGAAGCAATAAGAGAAACATAAAATGTGCAGAGCAGTGGGGCACGAGGACTAGATTTGAGAAGCGCTGCATTAAATGAATGTCAAAAATATCTAACAATGGCTATCCGGAAGTCCTTCACAGTAGTTTCAAACTACTCAAGCCATTTATTTTTTATTTTTGGCTTATAATATGGTAAATAACACAAAAGTATTAAGGGGAAGACGATTTTGATTCAGCTCTAATGGGCTTTCTGTCCTCATTGAATATGGGTAAATTTGGTCTGGTTCTGCTGCTCTCTCTCCCATGCCACAGCAGAACACACTGAACCCCTCGTCGTGGTCGCTGGCCACTTGTCTTCAGTTCAGCTGTCACAAAAATCATCATATCTTTCAGGTGCCTGTTATTCTGGAGCTAGAGGTCGCCATGCACCAGTTACTTCGGCAGCGGGCGTCCCGTCTCGTCCAGAGAAGACAGGATGATATTAAAGATGAATCGTCGGAGTTTTCCAGCCTTTCAAGTCAGTCCATCTTGAAGGTTTTTATTTGAATGGCCTCATTGTTTTTTTTCTTTCTGTTCTGTTATATAGTTGTAATTAATTGCACATCAGTAATACACAAAGAGACTGTCCTGTGGGTGCATGTATGTATGTATGTATGTATGTATGTGTGTGTGATTGAGACAAGTAAAAGTGTATGTTGCTTTCTGATGGTGAAAGCTCACTGGCTTTTAATTGGTCAGTGTTTACACTGAAACATTGCTAAGATGCTGAGCAGGTGAGTGTTTTGGAGGAGAGTTTCAATCTCACCCCAGTAGAATTGAGCAGGTAAATCAAAACCAGCTTCTATTTGTAAATTAATCCTGATGATGTCAGAAAAAAAGGAGAAACAACTTAAAGGGATAGTTCTCTCAAAAAAAAAAAAAAAAATTCTGTAATGTACTCACCCTCACATAATTCCATCATTCTATGAAATGGGTGTTCTTTAAGAACTGCATGGAATACTTTTTTTTAAATATATATTGTATTGAAATTTGTGGACTAATGCATTAACATCTATGCTATATTAAAGGGGGGGTGAAATGCTCGTTTTCACTCAATATCCTGTTAATCTTGAGTACCTATAGAGTAGTACTGCATCCTTCATAACTCCAAAAAGTCTTTATTTTTATTATATTCATAAGAGAAAGATAGTCTGTACCGATTTTTCCCGGAAAAACACGAGCGCCTAGAGGCGTGACGTGTGGGCGGAGCATGTGGAAGCTGTGACACAGATCCAGAGGCTGAAATTTAACAAGAGCAGCATCAGCAAACGACGTCTCTATGTGGTATGTACTGAAACTGTATATATTTGCTTAGCAGGTTTGGAAAATGACTAAGTTCCACTTTATGTCATTTTTTTTTTTTTTTTAAGCTGTACATGTGGAAAGTGCAGTTTGATGACAACATCGCATGTTTACTTGATGTGCTTACGCGCTGATAGCTAAGTTAACAACACAGAGATATTTGAAGCAGTTTTACTCACCGCATGTGGTTCCAACACACAATCGTGACCCTTTTCCGTTGGGACTGCATTATCCTTAAGAAATAAACGACGTGCAATCCGAAATGCAGGGAACAAACAAAAACACTTGCACAACTCCGTTGATGCTCTGTAAAAATAAACTCCATCCACTGGTCCCTTAATGCTGTTTCTCTTTTGGTAATCTGTGCAGGGTTGTCTTGCCCTGGCAACCAAAAACACACTTCTTTTGTGACTTTTCGCGAAGCTCTCGCTCTGATCAGGCTGTGCTCAGCCTCTCTCTGCTCTGCTATATGGGAGCACGCGCTCTTCCTGCAGAAGAGCGCGCACTTAGGACCCATATAAGGAAATTCCGCTCCATCTAACGTCACACAGAGCCATACTCGAAAAAAAACTTTCCGAAACTTGTGACAAACCGGAAGAGGTTTTTTTGGAACAAAAATACTCCTTCAAACATACAACTTAATTTTTGAAACTTTGTCCATGTTTAGCATGGGAATCCAACTCTTTAACAGTGTAAAAAAACTCAGTATGCATGAAATAGCATTTCACCCCCCCTTTAATGAGTAGGTTATGACTATCTAATCTGTCAGTATAGGCTGTAACAGAGTTGATGAGCTGAGCTTTACTGTGAGTTAATATTATTTTTTTCTGTTTCAGATAAGGCTGTTATGGCACCTAATTTGGACTCATTCGGTAGAGATCGCACAGCCTATCAGGAGCTGGCCAAGCAAAGGAGGATAGCTGAAAGAGAAGCCAGACGGTATACTGTCACTTATATATATGTGTGTGTGTGTGTGTGTGGAGATCAATATAACAGGACAGCCTACAGTTTTCTAAATTTCGAGGTTACTGCTTAGTCCTATTTGAAGTTAACCTAACAGGATTAGAAGGGCCATCTTTTAGGCATGTTTCATGAATTAATTGTATTCTGAAGCACAGTATAAAAAACCTAAATGAGACCGAAAACAAATGGCAGCATTCCTCTAATTTTCACTGAGATTGCACAATGGCAGGCCATTCTAAGGTGACTGAAACCCTTCAACAGCAGGTTTTCCAAATGAAGGCCAAAGAGATGACCCTTTCAGCCACTCCAAGAGAAGCTGGTCATTCCAAATCTGTGATTTCTAAAATATTGCAGCTTTATAATGACACTAATTCATTCAAGTCCCGCCAAAAGTCTGGGCGTCCACATAAGAGAAATGCTCAAGAAGACTTCAACACTTCTGCTGGAATTGCTCGCCAATTGAACGCTGAACATGGTAAGGATCTGTTTAAGAGAAGTCGGACTGAAAACACACGTCCGCTCTCATCAGCAGAAAGAATCAAAGGCTAGACTCACCTTTGCTGAGGAGCATGTTGTGTGGAGAGATAACTGGTCCAAAGTTCACTTTAGTGATGAGAACAAGTTTAATGTCTTTGACACCGAACAATGTTTCCCATCTGACCCAAACTAGGGAAAAACTGAATCCTGAGTGTGTAAAGAAGTCAGTGAAAGGTGGAGGAGGAATCATCATGGTTTTTTAGCAGCAGGAGTTGGGCCTCTTATACAGTTACATGGCAGGGAGAATACAAATTTATCAGAACCTTCTTCAGCAACATGCGGTGCCTTCCCTGCGACCATCTCCCAATCAGTCTGTAGTTTTCCCACTGCAAAATGGATAAAGCAGTTACTCAACATGGAAAACATTGAAATAATGGGCCAAGAGTCCTGATCTATACCCAACTGAAAATGCTAAGAAACCCACTACAGTCACAGATCTATGGAAGAGAGTGGAAGAAGAGACATCCAAAGCGAGGCCTCTACACTTCTTGCTAGTTTCTGACAGCTGTAACTCTTCAAAAATTTAGTTGTAGTCTTCTTTCGTGCTACAGTGGTTACTGTTCTCTAATTTTAATCACTGTGTTTTCCACAAAAAATATAGTTGTTTTTTTTGTTGTTGAAATGCTTTGGTTATTTGGTCAAACATGTTAGTAGAACAGTGTTAGTTTCCCACAGCTAATATTCCTTCACATTTTGAGTGATGGAGATTAGCAATATTTCAGTGAAAGTCAAGTATTTATGGATTGTTCTCTAATTTTGATCTCCACTGTGTGTGTCATATAATTGCATATGCCAAAGCATGTAATCCTCAATATAAATATTTAAAAAAATATATAGAAATTCACTTTGTACTGTAACTTGTAATGGCAAAACATTTTTGGAAAAGAGCAGCAAGATGGTACATTTTCAGCTTTCTCTTGTTTATCGATAAAGTACATTTAATACTTTTAATAATGGCTACTTTTGCTTTATAGAGTAATGTGAAACATATGCCTTTTTACTATTTGCTTGTTAAATAGCGAGTGCTTCTAAATTAGCTTGAATTAGAAATTCAAAAGCCAGATCTACTACTGTAGAGTTTCTGAGGTATAATTCAGTTTTGACACCCCTGAACAGAACTCGTCGCAGACAAGCTCGAGAGCAGAATGGCAAGAGAGCCGAGCATAAGGAGGGGCTGTCCAGTGATGATGAAGAGACATCCACCGACATCACCAGCTTCAGCTCAGAAAGAGGTGACCAACTCGACTCACAGCACATCCAGATCAGCTTCTGCTGGTTAGTTTTCATTCTTCTCTCAATTAACAATTCATCATTTTTTGATTTCCAGATCGCATTTTAAATGAGTCTAAGATGGTTTTTGAGGATGTGGCGGAGGAATTCCACTCACTGGACAGCATAAAGTCTCACTTTGAGACCTGGAGGAAGCTGTATTTTACATGCTATAGAGATGCCTACATCGGACTCTGTCTGCCCAAACTCTTCAACCCTCTTATTCGACTACAGCTCATCTCATGGTCTCCACTGGAGGTACAGAGAACCCCCCCCCCCCCCCCACTCACACATTTCTATGAACTGCTTTGCGTCGCCTAAACATTTTGATCTGAAAGTGCCTACTGCCTAAATGATCACATTTGTATCTATCTGTATAGGTGGAGTGTCCCAACTTTGAGTACATGCTGTGGTTTGAGTCTTTGCTTTTCTATGGCTGTGGGGATCAGAGCGGCCTGAAGAAAGAGGAAGATGTAGATAACAGCCTGCTTCCTTCAATCGTGGAAAGAGTGCTGCTTCCCAAGCTGGCAGGTCAGTCTATCCCATCATTATGGTCCAGTTCTTTCTTTCAGAACAGCATCTTAAACCCAAATTGCACCTTGTTCACCCCCTCAGTGCTGATGGATCAGGTGTGGGACCCGCTCTCCAGGAGTCAGACGTCCAGACTGGTCACGTTCATGCAGAAGCTAATTAAAGGCTATCCGACTGTGCTGCATGGCGACAACCGCAACACACAAGTCAGTGAATGGATGGGACTGCAATGCATTAATGCCACAAGACTAAGATATAATATTGGAGGATAAAGAGTGACAACTGTTATAAAGATCTCTACATTACGAGCTTTCAGAATTCTATATTACTGCACCAAATTGCACATTTTTGTACTTTTGAATACAATTGAGGAATGAGCTCTTTTTTTCTCCAGTGTTAATCTATATGTGCCATAAAAGCCTGAGTTATCAAATATGACACTCAGCAAGAATGTGTATTATACTTCTTATATTTTGTCTAAAGGCTCAAATAAATTTCATTTTAAAATTGTATTATTTCATTTACAGGGTTAAATTGTTTCATTAAGAGAAATCTGATTTCTCAAGGCAAGAATGTGTCTGTTTTTCAGGAGCTTCTGAGGACCATAGTCATGCGAATTCGACGGACTCTTGACGATGACATTTTCTTGCCTCTGTTTCCAAAAAAGTGAGTGTAAAAGCCGAAACACTCCTGTTGTGTCACCGTTTGTACATGTTGTTCTTAGTTCACATCGTCTAGTTTCGAATGTGACTAAATGTTTTGTAAACCAGTGTGTAATGATGGGTAATTTTTGTTTTTTTTACCCTGACAGTGTAATGGAGAACAAGAACTCTGGTCCTTACCTCTTTTCCCAAAGACAGTTTTGGTCTTGTTTAAAGGTATGGCTAGTCATGCTTAAACATTCTAACGACTTTCTGCTGTCGTTTGAATCAGTTAATCTTAGTTGAACCTTTTATTTTTTTAAATATTTAATGTTTCAACTATTGTTCATGCATATTCCAAACGGAATCTCTTTCTTCTGTTCAGTTATTTGGGAATATCTTAATATGGGACGGGATCCTGTCTCCGTCAGTGCTGAAGGAGCTTGCCATGGACAGCACACTAAACCGCTACATTCTCTCAGCCCTGCAGACCACAGACGTCAGCGAGGAACACATGGAGAAGTGTCGCAGGGTATGACTTGTCTCCACATTTTCTGGTGGAGTTAGGAATTAATGTTCATCAAAACGCAGTGTTTCCAAATGATGTCCTTCAACTCAAGACACCGCATTGCTCTCACTGCTGCCCTCAGGTGGTGGAGTGCTTTCCTGTGCAGTGGTTCAGCAGCCTGAAAGGACAGCAAACTCTTCCTCAGCTGGAGAACTTCTGCAGATATTTGAAACATCTGGCCAGCAGTCTTTATCGCAGCTGTGTGGCTGGATCAGATGTGGAGAAGAGGAACGTGAGGTAAAGAAGTTTCTAATGTCCTTGAGTTAACATCTCAACCTTACTGTAGATGACACACAAAGATATTACAGATATAAACATAGCACTCTCTCTCTCTCTTTTTATATATAATATATATATATATATATATATATATATATATATATATATATATATATGCTCAAAAATACAGTAAAACAGTACATATTTTGAAATATTTTTATTTAAAATAATTATTTTTTTTAATTCTAATTATTCGACTATTCCGACTATTCGTTATTTATTCCTATGATGGTAAAGCTTAATTTACGGCATTAAAAAAGTTTTAACATTAATCATTTAGATTTTCAAAATTAAAGTCTTACTGACATTTAACATTTTAGTCTTAGCATATGTATGTTCACATGCTTCATTGTTTCAATGTAGAATTAAAATGTAACATGCAGGTATTTTAATGGCTTTGCGATGTAAGCATCATCCCATTTTTTTCTTTTTATTAATGCAATTATTGTTTCTCTCCATAGGGAACACATAAAGGAAGTGGTTAGGCTTCTTGGACGGCTCAATGCTTTAGACCATGTTATTGCGGTTGCATCAGAACATGGAATTAAAGATATAAAGACTCTCCTCGAGAACAAATGAAAGGAAAAGCAATGGGACGCATGCCTCCCTGACCGTTTTTGGATGAACCACACCATGTAAATACTGTGAATATTGTACATTTTTTGTGTGGCTGAAGATTTTCCTTTGGGGACAAATAAGTGGAATCTAGTGAAGTTTCTCCTTCAAGACAGTTGAAATTCATTGTGTTTGAAGTGCACTCTGCTGTGTTTAGACTTTTGTAACCTCTTTCCTGAAGAGAGGTCACCCCTTTTTTTTACGTGGTTTTTTTTTTTTTTTTTAAATGGATGGAGTCTCTTAATGGATCTTTTAAACTGTCTATCACTGCAGTATGATTACCTGCAAGAAAATACTACTCAACTCACGCATGGGTTTGGTGCTCTTTCCCTTCCACAAAGGCCGCACTAAAGCTGATCTCTGAGAGCAGGATACATAATGCATCTTGTAAACATGCAAAAAATATTTATGCACAGCCATGGGTTGAAATGATCCTGTATCTGTGCCCATCTTAAAACAGAGTTTTGCTCATGTGCCAACCTCAGCCCTAATTAAATGAACATGACATGCTGGCAAACAAAACAATGTGCTACAGTAACACATGTACTTATTTTTTGTTGTTGTTTTCCTGGAGCTTGTAATGTTTTATTTGCTTAAATAAAGAGTTAATAATTTTTAGGATAAATTCCTTCTTTTATACACAATGGGGTTAAAAAGTATATTGGAAATTTGGGATTTAAAGTGTAGGCTAGTTCAGGAGCGTGTGTGTGTGTGTGTGTGTGTGTGTGTGTGTGTGTATGTATGATTTCTTCAAAACTAGTTCACAGATTTTTTTTTTTTTTTTTTTACTTATTCCTCATAGTTGCAACTTTATTGTAATTATGACTTAATATCTCACAATCTGACTTTTTCAAAATTCCTTTGTAATTACACTATTAGTAGTGCTCATAGATGTAAAGATTTGAGGATACGATTGTTTTTACATGCAGTTAAGAGTTTGAATATAAAACGCTTCTTGTCAACTAACTATGCTTTAACTTGAGGTAGAAATAGATATATATATATATATATATATATACTCAGATTCTATAGAAGGGTTTGTTTAAATCCAAGCCAGAGAGCACAGTAGAATGTTAGTTTAGATTTTATGAACATGTAACTGTTTGCCGTTATCTGCTATTGTCTTTCCTCTAGTGGTTCCCTTTCTAGGGAACTCGCACTGTGTGCTCTAGTGGACACTATGAGGACTGCCACCAGCGGGACCGGTGTCTGATGCACGTGTGAAACAACTCCAATCCTACTGACCTACATGGCCCGTGACGTCACAGGCACATGCCCGGAAATAAAAAGTGGCACCTTTAGAATGTTACAAACTTTTGTTGTCTTCAGGAACTGTCTGTTTGTTCAGCGTGTGTGATCATCATCCTGGTGAATCGAGCAGCATTTTAGGGAATGTGTGCCTATGTGTTTGATTTTTAAAATTCGAGGGCACATTCTGATGTTCAGTGCAACGTGCTTATTGTGATGAGTTACAATGTAAAGTATCTGCTCATGCTCGTTTCTGTTCCAGAGAGGGTGTAGGACAAAGTGTTTGTCTCTCGTGGCTCGGCCCCGCTGTTGCCACGGCACAATTTATCTCAGTTTATTGTGATCACTTTGATTGCAGGATCTGCTTATCCTCTCTTAACAGGTTGCCTTATGCTGCGGGTTGAGTTTGTGTTATGACGATGAAGTGTGAGAACTGAGTCGTTTTAGCCCCAATCTTCCAAGATCGCCGGGTGGAGCTATATTCAGCTTGGCTGTGCCTCTTTAATATGCATATTATTGTGTGTGTTAGATTAGCCTTCCGGACTTCTTTTGACATCCATCAAGGTGGTGGTCTATAAGTTCAGGAAGGCATGGGTGTGGTGGGCGGCTTTCAGGAGGTTCATTCTTAGCCAGTTGTTCTTTTCGTGAGTTAAGGTCAGAAGATAATTACCTTGCTCCTTCTCCAAAGCATTTTCTTAGCCTGGGTAAGTAAGGTTGGGTGTCTTCCCCTCATTTCCCCACATGCTAATTTTATGGCCTTTTCCCCCATGATAGGATTTTTCAAGTGAATGGCACATTGCTTTTGGAACATAGTTGTTTGAGGACAGCTGTATTCCTTGCTTGATTTTGGGGAATGTCCCTTTCTATGTTAAGCCGGATGGGTTTAGGAGTGAAGTGACATACAGCTAAGTATGGTGACCCATACTCAAGTCCTTGCCTTGGAACATAGCTATTCAGTTTAAGTTTATTTGTATAGTGCTTTTTACGATACAAATCATTGCAAAGCAACTTTACAGAAAATTACGTTTCTACAATAGTTAGTGGTGACTGTCAATTTATGTGCATATGATAAGAATTTTCAGGAAAATGTATACGAGAGACACTATTAACAGCAATTATTATATGATGCAATCACACTTGTAGCAATATTTGTTATTATCTATGTTGTTTCAGGGTTAGCATCGTCTGAGCTATCTGAGGATAGTTGTGTTTCAGCTCAGTACTGTCCCCTTGTCAGGGAAACCCGTTGCTACTCGAACCTATACAATAAAAGGTAGATGTGCATTTGTTTGTTCACATGTTTGTTGTGGAGCCGACCATCAGCGGATGCTTTCGGAAGTATAAATACTATATTAGTCGAAGCTGTCCATGTACGCATCTGGATTGCTCATGTGGAAAGTATAACACAGGCTTGCAGTGTCTGCTAGAGGACGCAACGTTTTGTTCCCTCTCACAGAAGCATGGTTCTCACAGAGTAACCAGTTTTTCATTCTTTTTTGGGACTGTCACTGAAGGTGTGGAGGCACCTGTTGTTTATGGCAGCCTATAAATCCATTTGGAGGAAAATTTGGCACATTAAGAGGTGAGAGTCTGAACTTGCCTCGCCTGAACTTGATTTCAAACCTCGAGTGCCACTCTCTTGAACCATGTTTTTTTCTTTTGATTTCTTGGTTTATTCTAAAAGACATCTATGATGCAAATTTCTGCCACATTTGATATAAAAAAAGGTGTGCTTTGGTAAATCATAATTATAACAACTTGACATTGAGATATTGAAGGTGCAGTTACATAAACATGAATTTTTATCTCATAATTATGGCTTAGTATCTCAAGTTTTATTTTTCATAACTGATTTACAAAAGCAGGTTATTTTCTTATGCAGAAATACATGTATAGTAATTATTATTCTGATGAAATTCTACTTTTTCCAAACCATCTTTGAGTGTTTACAGAATCTTTATTTAGGCTAGATCATATTTATCATATTGTGTGTCTGCTATTTTCCCCCAAAAATTATAGCCTTTCAATTTCTTCACTAAGCTAGATTTCATTTGTATGTGGCAAGTGCTTTTAATATATTTATCTGGATTGGAAGAATTTTTGGATCAAGTTTTTAGTGTAGGCTGCAGCTTCCTCATCACTTCATAAATTATTACATTAATTGCATTTGATCTGCAAACTTTCTTTTTTATTGCCTTGAAGATTTAAACTTAAGTTTGAGATTTTGCATGCCGGTTTCTTTACAGCGAATAGTAAAATTCGGGAGGAGCATGTACAAAACCGCAATGAAACTTGATCCATCTACCTTACACATCGCAGACCCACACACGCAGTCACACCACCTGCCAGGAGACCCACATAACCACTCCTGACTGAGCTGGAGCAAACATTATGATAGAAGTTTTCCAGCAACACAAGAAGAATCACTAGATCCGGTCTGTGCTGCTCTGAGACCAGCTGCAAGGTAAGACCAACATCTGGTACACTCAACCCAGTTGCTTTCTTGTCTAAGGCGTTTTCTAAAACGTCCATCAGCACTGAACATTTATTTAATTAATATAAATATTAATTAAATAAATATTTAATTAACGCTGTCTTACTATAATTAGCCTAAAGTTACAAATCAATCGATCTGAAACTCGCTCGGACGGACAGCACATGGTTTAATTCAGCGCAGCGCTCCGTTATCAGGCAGGGCAGGAAAACGTGGGACGGGGCGCACGGGGTCTCCCGCCTCGTAATGTAGTCTATCCTGCAGGGGAAAAGAGGACATTAAAATGTTTTTAGGTTTATAAAAACTGCCGCTGCTTAAACCTGTCATTTGGTTTGAGACACTGCATCTTCGTTAGCACTAGATAGTGAGCATTCTGGTTTTCATTTGTAAAGATCGTAGCAACATCATACAGTCGATCGTTTGAACAGAAAAATTTGAACAGAAAAATGTAATATTGTTGTATTAACTTAAATATTATTGTTGTATTACCTTAAAAATTATTAAAGAATACATTAAAAAAAAAATTATTTGTACTTCACATGATGCCAAAATGTGAATAATTAAATGGTCTTTCAATTGGTCTTCACAGCAGATAAATCTTTTTCTATTTATAAGTGAGCTGGAGTCTCTTCTGCTCTTAAGAGTAAACTGATCTAAAAGAGAGAGGTGTGTCACCTCATGCCATAAGAGCTGATGTAACATCAAAGATTATTGCTATCAGAATGTCATTATATTTTTCAGATAGTCATTTATGATTTCTATAACAAAAAATGTAATCAGAGTGTTTGTATGCATTTTTTCTTGTGCTGAATTTTTTTTTAAATGATTACATGCTTTACTATGTGTTAGTAAGCAATGTCTTCTCATTGCAAACATGGAAAACCTTGTTCCATCAACACTCACTAATGCATGCCATACCAAGAGCTGTATTTATATGTAAACAAGTCAAACGTGCTGCCACTAGGAGAGCTTTCTGTTGGGGGTCTTTAATTTACATCTGAGTCACTGTATGTGAAATGCTTCATCCTCAGTCCAGATGCTTTCTGCAATATAGAGGCCTTTTAATGCTCCAGATTTCAGAAAATCCTCTTAAAGCTGCTTGTAGGTCAGAGGAATACATTTTAGGATGTTTCCATATTATATAAATCACAGTCAAGGGCATCATACACGACAGCGCTGATGATCTTTGACTGTTTACACCGTTATGCTATAGATACAGATACTACAAACATGTGCACACAAAAATGATAATAATAGCATACGTGGGTGTGTGTTTAATGAATCCCAAACTTCTTTTTTTTTTTGTCATGGTGCAATATGAAGTTTATAACACCTACAATTCTACATTTATTTGTCATTTCAAACCAATAGGAATTTCATTTTATTAAATGAGATTTACTGGCTCATAATAAAAAAAAAAAACATGAGCTATCTTTAGTAGGAGGTAGAAATGTTTTGATTATGTACGTCTTGTGACTTGTGACCTCATGGACTCACCCTGCAGGTCTTCTGTGTTTTGTAAACTGTTTTTTTTTTTTTTTTTTGCAAGTTTCTCATAATTAGGTCACATGCATCTATCTGTGTCCCCAACACACAACACGTTACCTGACACTCCACATGTGACATGCTAAAAACAAGCCTTGAGGAATCTCTGAGTGGCAGCCTATGGTTTAGATCCTGGACTGCAGTCTGAAAGGTTGCAGGTTCAATCCCAGATGTGTAATTAAAATGAATTTGAGTGATTAACTCACCATCAGCCAATTAGTCTTAGAGTGTCTGTCAGCAGAGGTCTATTGCTTGAGATCCATTAGAAGCATCAAAATACATTGGAAATGGTTATAAACTCACCATTAGATTAATAAATATTGTTAAAAGGCGTTAATTTGATTTCAAATGGATGGTTTATTATACTGTAAAGCATAATTTTACCACAGTTGCAATGTCTATAGCGAGAAATTGTGTCACGACTGTGAGAACTTAAGTTGCAATTGTTCTTGACGCTGCAAATCAACTTTTGCTGGACAAATTCAAGCACTGTTCAACTTCTAGGCACATTATATATACAGTTTTATGCATGATTATTAGGCCAATTATATTATTGCATTGCATTTTATTTAATCATGCGATGTCCTTTTCAACCTGTGATTTTAGGGTCTGTTGCATATCTCTTCAGTGTTTGTGGGAAGGCCAATGACAGTGTCACGGGTGGAGAACTTGCTTGGCTACTATTAACAAAAAGAAAGTCTTTTTAGAAGGGGTTTTTGTCGCAGTGGATAAGACGCATGCCTTTGGTGTGAGAGACCCGGGTTCTAATCAACTGTGAGGCACCAGTGTGTCCCTGAGCAAGACACTTAACCCCTAGTTGCTCCAGAGGCGTGCGACCTCTGACATATATATAGCAATTGTAAGTCGCTTTGGATAAAAGCATCAGCTAAATGAATAAATGTAAATGTAAATGTAAAAAAAAAAAAACTAAACTGAAGAATATTTGTCGCATACATTCCAAAATCAAATCACAGTCACGAGTTATAGGCTAAGGGTAGTCAGATGGTGCCAGGTACATTGTGACCACTCTAAACATTCTCTTATGATTGGACAGACGTTGGCAAAAACACATCAACAAAACACAAGTTCTGGTTAGACTCTGTGCCCTTGACCCTATCCTATCTTGCTGTTTCTAGAAGGACTTGTGTTGTGGTTATGATACACTAAACGTTTGTGACGTCAGTACTCAAGCCCATATTGATGCTAAAATAGGATCACTTATCTATTTTAAGATAATGCAGTAATGTATTTAAAGATTATACAGTTCACATACTGATGGGACTTTAACTAATGTTGTGATTAAATGCAAAATAAAAGCCACAAGCATCCCATAGCCAGAGTTTCACTGCTCTGCACTGCACGTTGAATACCATAACAGAAAGTCGCCCACTGATTGGTGCTCAGGCAACACACCCCTGCTCTACCCACCTGCTTAATTTAGTCAGATAAATTGCATGTGCGTGTCTATGGTCACCTCGCTAGTCTTGACTGAGCTGGAATGGCAATCGATGGCACTGTTAACCTTACTCAACCCTGCTGTCAGTTGAAGCTATCAGGATTTATTTACAGATGTATGGAAAAATCCATAGCCTAGATGTTTCAAACACACTGTCATGTGGGTGATGCCAGCTTAATGTGCTCTCTAAAAAACATTTGCAGTATTAGAGATCTTCTGAAATGTTTGTGAGTAAAACACCTCAGTTTCATTTCATTATGTATATAAATTGTTTACAGTGGTGTTGTTGGTCTTTATGTGAGGCATCTTGAAATTGTTGCCATGTGTTGCAATTCCATTTAACCATTACTTATAAATCTATTCTAAAATACCTTCACAGCATTGTTGGTCTGTCAGCATTCCTACAGCATGGCATAGATGCAGACATTTCTACATGTCTGATGTCACACCAAAGAGCAGTTTAGACCAGCTCACTCAGGGAATGCTGGGATATCTGAATGAGGTCCAACTGGACAGCAGACCCCAAGAAACAGCTTGTGCTTGGATTACACTGATTCAACTCAGTGGCTCTGATTCTGGCTCCCACAGATTGGTTATGTGCCCATGTGGAACACAGTTTAGTCCTGTCACTTTAAGAAGTTACTCCTAATGTCAGCTCGTTAGGTGTAGAAGATACTGTTCCACACAATCTGTATCTTCCACTCTAAACTCACCTACCACCATGGGCAAGACCAAAGAGCTGTTAAAGGATGTCAGAGACAAGATTGTAGATCTGCACAAGGCTTGAATGGGCTACAAGGAAATGGAAGAAATACAAAAGAACCATCAGTCGGCCTCGGTCTGGAGCTCCATGCAAGATCTTGCCTCGTGGGGTAAGGATGATCCTGAGAAAGGTGAGGTATCAGCCCAGAACTACATGGGTGGAGCTTGTAAATGATCTTAAGGCAGTTGGGACGACAGTCACCAAGCAAAACATTGGTAACACACTACGCCACAATTAACTGAAATCCTGCAGGGCCCGCGAGGTCCCCCTGCTCAAGAATTGCCAAATTTAAAGTTTGCCAAAGAACATAAAATGATTCAGAGAAGGTTTGGGAGAAAGTGCTATGGTCAGAATGGACCAAAATTGAGCTCTTTGGCATTAACTCGACTCGCCGTCTTTGGAGGGAGTGAAATGGTGACTATGACCCCAACAACACCATCCCTACAGTCAAGCATGGAGGTGGAAATATTATGTTTTGGGACTGTTTTTCTGCTAAGGGTACAGGACAACTTCACTGCAGTGAGGGGCAAATGGACAGAGCCATGTATTGTAAACTCTTGGACGAGAACCATCTTCCCTCAGCCAGAACACTGAAGATGAGTCATGGATAAGTCTTCAAGGATTACAGTGACCCAAAACATACCACCAAGGCAACAAAGGAGTGGCTCAAGAAGAAGCACATTAAGGTCATGGAGTGACCTAGCCAGTCTCCAGACCTGTATCCTAAAGACAATCTTAGGAGGGAGCTGAAACTTTGAGTTGCCAAACAACGGCCAAGGAACCTTAAGGATTGAGAGAGAATCTGCAAAGATGAGTGGATCAAAAGTCCCTCCTGAGATGTGTGCAAAACTGGTTTGTTTTGCTAGGGGATTGAATACTTATTTCACTCAATGAAATGCAAATCAATTTCTAAACTTTTTATAATGTGTTTTTTTCCCTGGATTTTTTGGTTGATATTCTCTCCATATGGTAAAATAAACCTACCATTAAAAATTAGACCCTTAATTTCTTTGTGTGTGTGTGTGTGTGTGTGTGTGTGTGTGTGTGTGTGTGTGTGTGTGTATGTTTTTTTCATTCATGTTCACACAAATCTTAAGTTTTTGCTTACAACACTGATTTATTCTGAAACTCCTGTAGCGCATTATCATACTAGTTGCTAAAGCTTGATCAAAAAAATAATTGTGCATTTAAGAAAACAACAACAAAAATAGACAGACATTTTATTGATTCTGTCTTGTGCACAGCTTTAAACCTATACTCTGGTTTTCTTTAGTCACACTGCTATTCTCAATTTAATGAACTTCCGGTTTAGATGTGGGAAATTTGACTAAAGTTTATGTTTGCTGTTTCAACAACCGGTTTGTTCCAGTCAGGCCCTCATATCCACGCTTGCGTGGTTAAAATGACAACAGTTAAATGTGCAGTACTGCTCGAGTGACTCTATTTACGTGCTTCCACGTTTCTAAGGTCCAAGACATCCGAAAGAACTTTCCATTTAAGTGTGGCATGAGAGGAAGTGATTCCTTATGTCACCTTTTTACGCTGTTTAGATGTTAGATTTCTCAGAGGAAAGATAACTGGGTCATGATTCATAGTAGATTCATTTATAGACTCAAACTCTGTGTTAAGGAACATATTTTGAAACCAGAGCCTCTCAAGAGACAAGTTACACATAATTACAAGTAGATAAATTACATTCAAGCTACTATTTAAAGAAAAAGTGAAGAAAAAGTGAACTATATTTGGTAACTACAAGCTATGAGTACACACATCAGTGTGTTTATATGTGTGTTAGTATGTGTGTTTTTCAAAGAATTTTATATTTTATTTGTTTCTCAGACTAATAAATATTTAGCCAAAAACAATGAAGAATCTCAGTTACCTTTCATAGTGCTGAAAAAAATGTAGTGGTGTAACAACTTTTAGTTATTTACTGATAAAAAGTTATAATAATGGTAATAATAATTATCATTATTACTATGTGAGAAAAGATCAAATTTACTGCTTCACAGTTTAGTGTTATGCTAGCTTTATGCATAGAGAGATTCATTTACATTCATTAACAAATTACCTTCTCAGAACAGGCTGTTTTCATAGAGCTTGCAAACAGATCTTAATTGTTCTTGTGCAGTTGCATGTATTTTTGCCATTAAGTTCTGCTCTTGGTTATGTAATGCATGTCAGTTTGTGTGAGTATGATGGATTATCCCCAGTGGGCCTCTCCAGCTCTGCCACCGGTCACATTTTATGGATTTCTCTCCATGTTACTCAACACTTGGGAAAAGAGTGCAGCTGTATGAACTTATTGACTGGAGAACGGCTGCCCATTTGCACGTACAGTACAGTACATTTTGACATTTGGCCTTCGGGGGTCACAATATGCTTTTCATTCAAGAGGCTTGGTTGCGGTTCAGAATATTGCGTCGTTTTCTCTTTCTCGCAGTGTCATCAGATTTGTACTGGGTTTAGTTTTGGTACTTGGCTTGAAGTTAAAGTGAATATGGGTCAGTGTTCTACGTGTTTTTAGGCCCTTAAATCACTGGACAGCTACTATTCTCACCACAGATGTGCTGGTTTGTGTCCTGGAGCTTTAAAAAGCAATGAAAAAAAGAAAAGGTTTGCATATCCCACTCATATCTGGTGGGAAATATCTGGAAAATATCGAGTTACTTTGGTCACACTGGGGAGTGCTAACCGCATTTACCGCCATATGATTACTGTTGCATTTTTGTTCATCTCTGGAAATAAAGTTTAAGTGAAGTACGATTCCCTGAGAAAAATAAAAAAACAATTTAATGGAACAAAAATATGGAAAATGATATAGTCACTGATAAATATTATTGTTGTGCATCACTAATCATTTGACATCATACATTTGAGGGTGTATAAACTGCCACTGCCACTTTCTCAAGTCCATTACTCTCTTTTTCCTACAGATAAGTGTCACTCCTGAACAGTATTCTGAACACTGTGAATCCTCTGCGTTTGTGGGCGAACCAGAAATATTGTGAAAGGAGGAACTCTGATAAAACGAGGCACAAAAAGAAGCTGTCGCCAAATCAAATCAATGATGTTTTTGAAAAAGCTTCTGCGTTTCGGGAAACAGCTGCTAAGGTTGAAGGTTGTCGACTGCAACTCGGAGGATTCGCGACTCTCCCGATGCTTGAACACATTTGACCTGGTGGCTCTTGGTGTGGGCAGCACCTTGGGAGCTGGGGTGTATGTCCTCGCTGGAGCCGTGGCCCGAGAAAACGCAGGACCAGCCATCGTCCTGTCATTCCTCATCGCAGCCATGGCCTCAGTGCTCGCGGGCCTCTGTTATGCAGAGTTTGGGGCGAGAGTGCCGAAAACGGGCTCAGCATACCTGTACAGCTATGTGACTGTTGGGGAGCTGTGGGCCTTTATTACTGGCTGGAATCTTATACTTTCATATGTAATAGGTGAGACAACACACAATATCACTAAAAGGGATAGTTCACCCTAAAAATGAAAATTCTGTTAATTACTCACCCTCAAGTTATTCTAAACCTGTATGACTAACTTACTTATGTTGAATATGAAAATATGAAAAAAGATATTTTGGGGAATGAGTAACCATTCATTAGATGGACCCCATTGACTTCCAAAGCTGGACACACGTACTATGAAAGTCAATGGGGACCATCAATTGTTTGCCTTACACACATTCTTCAAAATATCCTCTTTTGTGTTCAAATACATATATTGTTACTTAATATCATCTTTAAAATTGTGTAATGCTATGAAAATAAAGTTTAGAGTCTTTAAACTGATGTATAGTATAGTTTTTTACATTTCCTTATGTTTTCTTTCATTGCTATATGATGTTACTCAATCTGTAAAACCTTCTCAGGTACATCAAGTGTCGCCCGAGCTTGGAGTGCCACATTTGATGAGCTGATTGGAAAACAAATTGAGCATTTTTGTCGACAGTACATGTCCATGAATGCCCCGGGGATTCTGGCGGAGTACCCAGATATGTTTTCAGTATTCATCATCCTTACTCTCACAGGTAAAACATGACTAGAGCACTAATTACATAGGGAGCCATGACTGACCAATATTAGAGTTTCGTAATTTGTTATGTATATGAATAATAATTTCAAAACACACTGATTCATTCTGATAATGAAAGCTTTTGAATGTAAATATTTAGCGGATGTTCGTGTTGACTTTGTTCGGTAGTGTTTTGAACTACGTTTTGTTTGCTATAGGCCTGCTGGCCTTCGGCGTGAAGGAGTCAGCCATGGTCAACAAAGTGTTCACCTGCATCAACGTCCTGGTGCTGTTGTTCATGGTTGTATCTGGACTGGTTAAAGGTACACTGAAGAATTGGCACCTGGACCCTGATGAGATTCTCTATGGAACCAATTCCACCATTAAGTGAGTTATGTTTCACGACTCAGAGATTATTTATATATATATATTTATACTGAGATATGTAATTACAATTATTCCACAAAATTATATACCATAAAAAAAATTTCAGGTCAGTAGGATTTTGTTTTCCAGTGTTACCTCACAAAATTGAGACTGAAAAATTATACTAATGATTGACCTCAGTGGACTTACGCATGTTAGCATATTTTATATTTTTGCAGTTTCCTTTTTTTTTTTGGCGCCATAGTTTTGCAGAAATGACACACTTCCTCTTTCAAATTTAAATGGCATGTTATAATTTGTGTAAATTACTCTCTCTGAGCAGCGCTACACAGCCCCTGCCATCAAAAGAGATTCTGGGTGAAGGTGGGTTCATGCCTTTCGGCTTCACAGGGGTCTTATCAGGGGCAGCTACCTGCTTTTACGCCTTCGTTGGGTTCGACTGTATTGCAACTACAGGTAACTAAAGACTCTCTACACTGTTTAATATTAAGAAGGCACCATTTTCTTCTAAAATTCTGTTGAAAAGTTCAAATATACGATGCATTGTCTGCAAACATGAGGTTAGTGAGAGTAAATTGTGCAAGAAGCCTATTTTGTATGCATAAATGCCTTTAATAAGTGTAAAATTGAACAACAGTGAGGCTATTATGCTACCTAAATATTTGGCTTGCATTCATGACGCTTTGGTCTAAGTTATTTATAGTTCCCTATCTGTCGGTCACTACGAGTTATGTCGACCGACAAATGGGGTCTCACTTGGGAGGCCAATCATCTCTGATTTTAAGAGAAAACGCCAATGAAATTGGCAAGTGGATTAACACACCTGAGCCACTCCTCGTGCCAGCGGGTATAAATAGGGCGACAGGTGCATCCACTCATTAGATTTTTGCTTCGGAGCCGAGTAGTCGATGAAGAAGATCACTACAAAGCCATTCATCTTTGTTTTTGCTGAACTGTTCCTGGTCGGTGTGACGGCGCGTTACAGCGGTGTCCCTGCGAGACGGCGATTCCCCTGGGCGCTTCGGCTAAAAGAGACAGTTCTAAAAGAGCAAATCACGGACGATTCGCGTCTTTTTCAAGATGCCGTTTCGTCCGTGTCCTTCTGGATGCGGTCGTTTCCTGTCTTCGGTTGACGGTCACGAGCGTTGTCTGCAGTGTCTGGGCGTCCAACACGCTGAGGCTGCGCTCGTGGATGATTCATGCGTCTACTGTGGGCGTATGAACATGGCAGCGCTGCGATCGCGTCTCTCACTCCTCAAGGGGAGTGCAGCAGACCCCTCTGTCGCCACCCGTCCCGGTCTCTCTGGCTCGAGCAGAGGGCCGCCGGCTGGCGCTCTGGGAGATCTGAGGATCACAGTGAGAGCTTCTCCGCCGGGCCACGCCCCACGGACCTCTCACTCCTCACGCAGCGACTGTCCCGTGCAGCTGCCGATTGATTCTGCTTGGCCGTCCGAAGACCAGATGTCGATTGCTGCATCGGGGGATGGGTTATCGACCTCTGAGGATGAAGGTTCGGCGGGGCTGCCCCCCTCGGGTGTTGTCGCTACTGCCGAATCGGACTTGGAGTTGTCGGCCATGCTTGCCCGGGCAGCCGTGAGTATCGGACTGGAGGTGACTACACCGCCCAGTCCCGAGCCCTCACGGCTGGATGATTGGTTTCTCGGCGCGGGACGCGGCTCACAACCTCGTTCTGCTCCGGTGCCTTTCTTCCCGGAGGTGCATGAAGAGGTGACGAAGTCGTGGACGGCCCCTTTCACGGCCAGAAGCCGCTCTTCTCCCTCTTCCATCCTCACCACCCTCGATGGCGGGGTAGCCAGGGGGTACGTAGAGGTTCCCCAGGTGGAGAGGGCGGTTGCGGTGCACTTGTGCCCACAAAACGCCGCCACTTGGAGGAATCGTCCGCGCCTCCCGTCCAAGGCCTGTAAGCTGACGGCCGCACTCGCTGCCAAGGCTTACAGTGCTGCGGGCCAAGCTGCCTCTGCCCTGCATGCCATGGCTATCCTGCAGGTACACCAAGCCAAGGCACTCAAAGCCATGCACGAGGGTGGTACCGACCCGGGGTTGATGCAGGAGCTGCGCACGGCAACTGACTTCGCCTTACGGGCAACGAAGGTCACGGCGCGGTCCCTCGGGAAGGCGATGTCCATGCTGGTGGTCCAGGAGCGGCATCTCTGGCTGAACCTGGCTGAGATGAGGGACATGGACAAAGCGCGCTTTCTCGACGCCCCCATCTCCCAGGCAGGCCTGTTCGGCGACACTGTCGAGGACTTTGCCCAGCAGTTCTCGGCGGTACAGAAGCAGACTGAGGCCATCCAGCACATCCTGCCCCGACGTGTCTCTCCGGCTGCCACCGTTCCGTCGCGGGTAGCGCCTCAGCCTGCTCGTCGCCGTGGGCGCCCCCCTGCGTCCTCTACGCCAGCTCCGCCCCGTGCTGAGAGTTCTTCGTTGGCCGGCGTGTCGAGCCCCGCGCAGGAGAGCGGCGCCCCCCGTGTCACTCCCGGCTGCGAAGTCCTCCAGGAAGTCGACCAAGCGGCCCTGACACGGGCAACTCGGAGATGCGGAGAACTGCTCTTCAGGAGATGGCGAAGACAGCGCCACTCCTTCCCCCGGAGGAGGGCCGGGCGGAGAATCTTCAGTTTCTGTTTTGTTCTGTTCCCACATTTTCAATAAAAGAGCAAATTCTCCTTCCTCCGAGTTGCAAGGCTCGTGGCTTGACAATGAGCGACGCACAGCTTCCTCACTCTCCCCTCCCTGGCGCATCCCCCTGAGGAGAGACCTTCTCTCTCAGGGGCTTGGCACCATTTGGCACCCGTGTCCAGATCTCTGGAACCTCCACGTGTGGCTTCTAGACGGGACGCGGCAGACCTAAGTGATCTGCCCCCAGCGGTGGTAGACACTATCACTCAGGCTAGAGCCCCTTCTACGAGGCAGGCCTATGCTCTGAAGTGGAGTCTGTTCACGAATTGGTGTTCTTCTCACCGAGAAGACCCCCGGAGATGCCCGGTCAGAGTCGTGCTTTCTTTCCTGCAAGGTAGGCTGGAGCGTGGGCTGTCACCCTCCACCCTGAAGGTGTATGTGGCTGCCATTGCAGCACATCACGATGCAGTGGACGGCCGGTCCCTGGGGAGGCATGACCTGATCGTTAGGTTCCTGAGGGGTGCCAGAAGGTTACATCCTCCTAGGACACCCCTGATTCCCTCCTGGGACCTCTCTATTGTCCTGGCGGGACTTCAGAGGGGTCCCTTTGAGCCGCTGGATTCGGTTGAGCTGAAGTTCCTGTCTCTCAAGACAGCGCTCCTGATCGCGCTCACTTCCATCAAGAGGGTCGGGGACCTCCAAGCATTTTCGGTAAGTGAAGAGTGCCTTGTGTTCGGGCCGGCCTACTCTCACGTTGTCCTGAGACCCCGGCCTGGATACGTGCCCAAGGTTCCCACCACTCCCTTCCGAGACCAGGTGGTGAACCTGCAAGCGCTGCCCCTGGAGGAGGCAGATCCAGCCTTGTCGTTGCTGTGTCCCGTAAGAGTGCTTCGCATATACGTGGACCGCACCCAGAGCTTCAGAAGCTCTGAGCAGCTCCTGGTCTGCTTTGGAGGTCAGCAGAAGGGTAAGGCTGTCTCTAAGCAGAGGTTGGCCCACTGGATAGTGGACGCCATCGCCTTGGCTTACCATTCCCAAGGCGAGCCGTGCCCCCTGGGGGTGAGGGCCCACTCCACACGGAGTGTGGCCTCCTCCTATGCGTTGGCGCATGGCGCCTCTCTGGCAGACGTTTGTCGAGCTGCGGGCTGGGCGACACCTAACACCTTTGCGAGGTTTTACAACCTCCGTGTAGAGCCAGTTTCCTCCCGCGTGTTGGGTAACAGGTAATTGGCGGGAAGGGCTGGCTGGGTGTCTCGCTTGCTGCGCCATTCCCCCTAACACGGGGATGTGAGCGCCTTCTTCTCCCAGTAGAGTTCCCCGGTTGGCGTACCCTGGTCGAGCATCCTCCAGCACCCTCGGCGTCAGACTTGGCGGAGCAGTCTGGCGCCAGGCCCAGTACTGGCGTTAGCATGCCCGGAGCCGGTCAGCCCCTGTACTGGGCTAGGTGTCCATATGGCTGGGTTCCCTGCGGGTAATCCCATATGTGTATTCTTCCACGGTAAGGTTTCCCTCTTGGCAAACCCGTGTCTTCCCTTGACAGATCGCTCTGTCGGTCTCTTCTGGCAGCCGTTCCATCCCTACTCCAAGGTAGGACCTGCCTCAGAGACCCTTTCCATATGTAGTACTGCCCCCTGGGTCAGTCCATATCGGTATATCCACATGTCACCTCCCTACGGGTAGGATGTGGTCTCCGTAGCGACCTTTCCTAAAGGCTCGCTTCCCCATTGTCTTGCCAGCTGAAAGAACAAATAGGGAAGATTTGAAGCAATCTTTCACTGAAGGTTGAAATCCCTTCCATTTACTTTATGTGGGCGGAACAGCAGCATGGCCTTCTCCAGCAGCGATGTACTCACCCTTTGGCCCCTTCGGTACCAAGGTCAGTGAATTTGCGCTGGGGCTTTGGGAAGGTTACGACCTTAAGCGTAGCTTTTGTGGCACGCCAAGGCTTGTCAACAATTGCAGCGCCTCAGGGTTGTGACGAGGTTCAGGTTATGGCGTTTTCCATAGGACCCCATTTGTCAGTCGACATAACTCGTAGTGACCGACAGATAAGGAACGTCTCGGTTACGTACGTAACCCTCGTTCCCTGATGGAGGGAACGGAGACGTTATGTCCCCATGCCACAACCTTGAACCATTCGCTGTTGCCGGGACACGTTCTCGGCTCCTCAGCGTAAAACCTAATGAGTGGATGCACCTGTCGCCCTATTTATACCCGCTGGCACGGGGAGTGGCTCAGGTGTGTTAATCCACTTGCCAATTTCATTGGCGTTTTCTCTTAAAATCAGAGATGATTGGCCTCCCAAGTGAGACCCCATTTGTCGGTCGACATAACGTCTCCGTTCCCTCCATCAGGGAACGAGGGTTACGTACGTAACCGAGACGTTTCCTTTTGTTTATAATAGTATGGCATGGATATTCTCAGTAGATCTCTGCTTATGGTTTGCCTCTGGGCCCCCTCTTTTATGGCGGCTCACTCCCCCACATACCCTTGAATTCGATTGGCTAGAGTGTTTCAGGGTTGGCCTGGACTCATCTCCCTCTCTGTAGCTGTGGTTCAGATTCAGTAAACCCTTCTCCTCCAACATGCTGGTCAGGAGTGGTGATATAGCCATGTTCCTTT
Source organism: Carassius auratus (assembly GCF_003368295.1). Classification (NCBI taxonomy): domain Eukaryota; kingdom Metazoa; phylum Chordata; class Actinopteri; order Cypriniformes; family Cyprinidae; genus Carassius; species Carassius auratus. Next base: position 56,705 of record NW_020528941.1, on the reverse strand, counting down.
GCTCTCTCTGGCACTGATGGCATGAAGACACTTCTGCACAAGGTCAAACCACAGAAACTTTTGCCAAAAGCGAACATGCTCGCACCACTAACTGCTGCAGCTGAGTCATTTTCTTGCTCCGAGGCTCCTTAAAATGACAGATTTCACATGCAGTGTGCTTTTAATTGACTTAATGGCAAGAATAAATGTACTGTAATTGAATGAATGTAAATGTAACGTACAGTACCGTTCAAAAGTTCGGGTATCAATGTTAAAAACAGTTTAATATTTTTGTAGAAACTGATTTTTTAAATATATATCTTTTTTTGTAACAATATAAATGTATTTTATATCACTTTTGATCAGATTAATGTATTCTTGCTGACTCAACGGTTTAATTTCTGTAATATGTTTTTTATCACTTTTTTTTTTTTTTACACTTTGAAATAGCCATAGTATTTGTGGAGACACTAATTAAAAGAAAACCAACTATCGGTTTTCAGTTTTACACAATAATAATCAGTCATGTCATGGAATAGGATGGCACAAAATGAAAAACCCTCATATCAATAATGTAAAGGACTGAAAATAAACTGGTATTTTGTAACATTAATTTTCTCTATGGAAAAATACAATTTCTCGTGTAATTTGATAGTCCGGGCAAAGGTCTGTTTTTGGCCTTCTTTGGTTCACCCCTGTTATTTATGCTGTGACACAGCAGTTAGCTACTGGCATGTTGAGCTTAGTTGCTTAAATGGATGATGCAGGTTTGAGTCCAGCCTGCAACCTTTTACTGTTTCTTTTTAACAAATCATAATATCTTGCTTCTTATCACAGGTGAGGAGGTGAAGAACCCCCAGAGAGCCATTCCCATTGGCATCGTCTCCTCCCTCCTTATCTGTTTTGTAGCATACTTTGGTGTATCGGCAGCCCTCACCATGATGATGCCGTATTACATGCTGGATAAGAACAGCCCTCTTCCCGCGGCCTTTAAGTACGTTGGCTGGGAAGGAGCCACATACGCTGTGGCGGTAGGCTCCCTTTGCGCCCTGTCTACCAGGTAAGCACTCATCCTACCAGTCAGGCATTGTTTGAACACACACTACAGCCCAGTCTAGAGTAAAATAGTTCACCCCTGCATGGTAGAGCACTAAAATGTTCATAAAATTAAGAATTAATCATGTTCCTCGAAAAGAATGGATGTAATTAACCACAAGCCTGATTGCAGTTTAAAAGACTTCAGTCATTTTGATAGCGCAACTTTTCAGAAGTTGACCATCCCAATCATTAAAGTTTACTAAGTGTACTCGGACAACCTCAGGGAGGTTCAGAGAGTGCAGTCTGGGACTGGATTGCAGGATAGTGTGTGTGTATATATTTATCTGAGGCAGCTCATATGAACCCCTAGCTAAAAATATATAGGGAAACTTGGTGTGCTGAGTTATGAATCCTGTTTCTCAGTTATGCAACACTCAATCCAGGCTATGAATGGGAGTAAGGCTGGATGCTACACATTTTTTTTTTTTTTGTCCATAAAAGTCAGGCAGTAATTAGTCTTATAGAAATTACCTACATGAATTCACACTAGATATCGTTGCTCAGAAATGTTTGTACTGTGAAGTATGAATTGTGTGTACACTATTAAAGGGGTCATCTGATGCAATTTAAATTGTTCCTTTCTCTTTGGAGTGTTACAAGCTCTTGGTGCAGGAGATCTGTAAAGTTGCAAAGACTAAAGTTTCAAATCCAAAGATATATTCTTTATAAAAGTTAAGACTTGTACACACTCCCCTAAAACAGCTCATTCTAACACGTCCCCACATCTCTATGTCACTATGTGGGAAGATGTGCATAAAGCCGCTCAAATGTTCATGCAAAGAAAGAAGGCGTACAAATCTTTCTATTTAACGGGATCTTCTTAGTGAACCGGTCCAACCAGTTCATCAAACCAAACTTCATAGTTTGAAACGGTGCATGACCCCGGGTCGCGGTCCGGTACCGGTCCGTGCATCATTTGGTACCGGGCCAGACAAGAAAGAATAAATAACTTACATTAAAGCTGCAGTCGGTAACTTTTGCCGCTCGCGTCTGGCGGAAGAACATTGTAGCCGGAGTTACTTCGCTCTGTTTACATCTATGGCGAGTCACGCAGGCACTGTGATGCTCTGCAGCGTTGCCAACCCCAACCAGACTAAAATAGTCCGATTCAGGGTAAGACAAAAACACGGTTTGGAAAATGGATTCATGATGTACTCGCTCATTATATATATACTTTACATTTTCAACACAAAACACTGTGGCACAGCCCTGCGCTGATTAGACCAGAAGTCCAAGGACCAGGATTTTTGCAGTATCTTATGCCGTGTTCCAGGCAATCAGTAACCTGTGTTTTTCCAACCTTAAACCCGTGAAAGTACACTGGAACAGCAGTCAAACCCGTGACTTCTCACCCATGAACTCGTACTAGATCGATGTACTCCGAGTTCCAAACGACACACAGCATGTGAAACAACGATGGCAGCCCCTACAAATAATATTGCCTAACGATGCAGTGTTTATGCAGGCCGTACACGTTGAAAAATTGATTTTAGGACAGTGTATCGTTGCAATTAAATTAATAATCTAGCTACAATTCTTTGTGCTCAGGAAGTTTGGCGTGACTTGCCTGGAACGGTACGAAGTCGTTAGTCGTCGTTTGAAATCGTGACTTATGGGCTCAAAAACCTGCCTGGAATGCAGCATTATTTTAGTGAGCGTTAGGTTAGGGGGCAGAGAAAATGTTATTAATGTTATGTTGTTGGTGCGATGTTACAAGGAAGCTGCTAATAAAGTTGCATACGTTTACACAGTTGATTCATGTTTATTATTATACTATAATATAACACAGCTTTTATGCCAGTCATATCATTTTTTTTTTTTTTTTGAAGTTGTATTTATCCGTAATACCTTAAAGCCCGGTCCGTGAAAATGTTGTCTGACATTAAACTGGTCCTTGCACTAATCCACACATTACTTAAGATTTAAGATATTCGGTTTATAAACGTGCCTTACACTCCCTCTGACGTGAAATAGACCAATATCCAGGGAGACGACATAGTATGTTAAGGGGCGTAACATTTCCGTCACATGCTTGAGGCATTCAGCCAATCACAATGCACTAGATAGCTGGACAATAAGAGCACACCTCGCTTATTCAGAATGATGAGCCTTGTAAAATCGATGCGTTTCAGAAGGCAGGGCATAGAGGAGAAACAATAATGTACATTATATGGAAAATAATGTGGGTTTTTTTTACCTTAAGACGCATAAACATATTGTATTACACAAAATAATGTTCTATTTAGCAGCATCATATGACCCCTTAAGTGAAGAAGTCTTCTGCATAATCTGTCCAAGTCCTGTACGTATTATTCTTCTAACAAACCGTCTAACTTCTGAGTCACTAACGATAACCTCGGTAGCTGCAGAGCTGAAGTAGATTTATTGGCATTTATCTTTTTGGTTCCCAGTTAGTACAGTATTTTCAGTATTAAATACTGTTAATTTTATATATTTAAATATCTTCCTATACTTTTCACTATCGGCATGAAATCTGGTCCACTTTCGCCGATTTAAACAATGTGTAACCAACCACATACACTTTTTTTTCTTACTGTTAAGGAGAGGATTTATCTGATAGAATTTGATACCAAAATTAACCAACCAACCAAAAAAAAAAAAAAAAATGCAATATGAAATTCTATTCATGGGTATCTGATTTACTTGCTACTAAATGCTGCAAATAATGCTTGCAGTAATAGTCAAGTTGTGTCATGCCACAGTTAATTTCAGTTGACAAAAATAATTTTTTTTGTTGATGAGTGTACAAACTTAAAACAAATACATTCAAATTTGAACTAATTCTGTAAATGTGTATACATACATAACATGTACATACGCATATAATGTTTATAACTGTAATTCTAACGTTTTAAATTAATATTTCTACCTCTGTGAGAATAGGGAAAGCCATACCACAACTATGATATTAACGACACAGAGAAACAATTGTTGAAATCACTTTCAGAATGATGTTTTCCAGCCGACGAACAATAAAAACATTAACAGCCTATCAAAATCCACTAGACGTTGTGTAAAACCAGCCAATTACATTAGAAGTGTTTCGAAGTATTTGTAGGCTGATTTCCAAGAAGAGCATATGCTGTGGCTATTTGGTGCTTTCAAAATATGTTTAAGTTTCTTTAAGCGGTCATCTGAGGTGGAAAGGGTGGGAAGTAAATATGGAAACTATCATTATTTTTGCAATGCCACTTGTACTTCAGAAATTACATGCTTCACTTTTAAAGTAGTTCTTTTAATGATTAAAAATTCATGCCAAGAGATTGATCCTTATGCTCCTGCAAATATTTTCCTCTTTTTCTTTCTGGCTGGTCTAATATCACTTCTGATTGGTGGGGGTGGCCTGTTTGTGGCATGATGCTCTCTCATAATAACACCACAGCAGTGTATGAATGCACTATGTCTGTGTCTCTTTTTTGCATGGCATGGTTTGTTTTCTCCATCTCTCGCGGCAGCCTGCTTGGCGCCATGTTCCCCATGCCCCGTGTCATCTGGGCCATGGCTGACGATGGCCTGCTCTTCAAATTCATGACTGGGATCAACGAGAGAACAAAAACACCCATACGCGCCACTATAACAGCAGGCATTGTCGCAGGTGAGCGAATTTTAATGCTACTAATCCACTGACGTCGCGTTACGTTCGCATAATCGCGCATCCATCCACCTAGAGCATGTCGCATGGAAAAACAGCATTTTCGCCACACTGAACCTTTATCTGGAATGGGCCGGGTGGCACAGCCTGTCCCCGACAGCTACGAGGGGATTCATTTAACTGTACATTTAACAGATGTATCCCCTTTCTGCCTTTGACACCACCTCTGGCAGCTGTCCAGTTGGCTTATGTGTTTCTTTTCTGCTCTCTTCCTTTTTTTTTTTGATCATCCCATGATCAGTCTCTTGGGGTCCTTGTTCCCCCTCCCACGTATAATCTTTGCCATGGCCCGAGATGGTCTGCTCTTCTCGTTTCTGGCACGAGTGAGCGAGAAGAAGACGCCCGTCGTGTCCACTCTGGCCTCCGGGGTCATTGCTGGTAAGAGCAGAGGGCAGTGTGGGATTGGAGGGTGGAGCTCCAGTGGGCTGCTTTTGTTGCTGTTGCCTGTACACATCGATAGGAAGGAGGCTGGAAATTCACTGTTTATAAAACAGACAGCAGTTACATGTAATTGCTAGAACTAAAGGGTATTTCTTGTTTTCTTTTTCTAAATGATTCTAGTAGTTACTTGGAACAGAAACTTGTAAGACAGACTTTGCTGTGAATTATTTGGTTTATTGTGCAAACATGACGTGATATCATGATGTCAGTTTTACCATACTAAAGAGTCTGTTGACATTGTGAATAGTTTTGTGTATTTCTGTTTCATCCATTGAAAGAGTTTAATTGCTTATGCTTTTAGCACTTTCCTTGAATAGGGTCCAAATACAGGACACTTTTTCTTTCTTTCTCTTATAAGCAATCAATAAGCCTTCAGCAAGGAAGGCTAAATTAAATTTTATTTTACATTCTATAATATCTTTATAATGTATTTAAATTTTATATTGCATTTTTTTAATCTAATATCTTGCAATTGTCTCTAGAGAAAATGACATTTGTGCCTTTTTTTTTTAATCAATAAAAAACAAAAACCCTACATGCTTAAAAATTGTTCAAATGACCCTTTTCAAGATACTTCAGATATGACTATTATTATTATCATCAAAAACATTTGCAAAAACTACCATGTTTAATAAATCCATAGGAAATAAATACAATTTATTTTATATAAAGGTTAATACAGGTTATCCCCTTTGAAAAGGAAAAATGAAAATGACACAGAGTTTTTTTTTTTCTTTCTTTTTTTTTTGGAATTCATAAAACATATATTTGTTATTATTGATAAAATATTTCTAACCCCCCCTCCCCCCACCCACTTGATCCATTTGAAGTTTAAAAAGTAATGTGGTATTATTTAATACCCTATTTGTGGAAAGTGTCTTTTTTATCTATTTAATTTATACTATTTAATATTGTTGATAAATGTTTTGTAACAGCTGAAAATTCATGAATAATGTCTCTTCTGATTGCAAAAATATTTGTTTTTATTTGTTTTATTGTTCACTATTCACTGACGAACAAAGCTTATGTACTGGTTATATTTTCTTTACCTAGAAATGTAAAAGTAATGTTGGCCTAAATAGTACTACAGAGTATGCATGTCCTCTACATAGAACATAAAGCTTTGAATTCAACTGCTTATTGTGAATATCATCCTACAACAAAACTGATGACCATAAATCGATCCTTTCCATTCCTGTGCAGCTATTATGGCTTTCCTGTTTGACCTGAAGGACCTGGTTGATCTGATGTCTATAGGAACTCTTTTGGCCTACACGCTGGTCGCTGCCTGTGTTCTAGTACTCAGGTTGGCAGATGCATGTGAAATTAAGGCATTACAAAATTTGTGTCATTACAGTTTGGCTGATGATTGTAAAATAATATTGTGAACTACAGGTACCAGCCCGATACGTTTCCTCCAACATATCACATAGCCAACACACCGGACGAGATGGAAATGAGCGAGACCATAAGTACACCTAGCATGGGGATTCTTCCCGGCATAGAAGAGCGTTTCAGCTTCAAAACACTGCTCTTCCCCAACATCACTGAGCCCTCCAACCTTTCAGGCTACACTGTTAACATCTGTGCGAGTCTGCTTGGTATGAAATCCACTTTAAGACAGATTTAATACTTTATTCAGCTGTTTTCTGGAGGTTTCTAAACGGCATCTTTTCCAGGTCTGCTGATCTTCAGCTTTAGTCTGTTGGCCGTCCTGGGTGGAAGTGCAGTGTGGAATATTGTCATCCTCAGTGTCCTGTTCAGCATTTGTGTCATAGTCACATTTATCATCTGGAGACAACCTCAGAGTAAAACCAAGCTCTCTTTTAAGGTTAGACCTCAAAATGCACATGAACATCTAATGCATATGTAGATTTTCTATTTATAGATTTAGTTTCATTGAATCTAATGTTAGATTAATTATTAAACACAGGAAGCCAAATACTGTTTTCTGTTATTATGTGGTTCACTGATAAGATGCTGTTTTGTTTTTTGTTTCCAGATCTATTCATTTATTTTTAAAAAAATGTGATTTATACACACAGTTACTTGAATGGACCTTTTTAAAATATTACTGTTTTTTTGTTTTGTTTTGTTTTTTACGGCGGGGGAATACATCTGTCCTGATATTACAATTAAGAATATATTGTTTTTCCAATATAGATTTTAACTTGGTGATTTACTTTTAAATAGTTTAACTCAACAGCTTATGGATATTAAAACACTATTATTTTTTTACTTTAATAAATAAAATATAAAAAATGGAAATGTTTGATTAAAAACCAGTATGAAAATTAGAAATGTCTTGGCAACTAGTTAAATATGTTTAAGTTGAAGTACTAAAATTACTATATATATATATATATATATATATATATATATATATATATATATATATATATATATATAAAATATATATAAAAAGCTTTATTGTAGACACTCACTGACCATTACACATTACTGACCACTGCATATAATTACACATTCCAGTCATTTTTAATAACAAGTAACTTCTTCATGTCTTCCCACAGGTTCCTTTACTTCCATTCATCCCAGTGGTCAGCATGTTTGTCAATGTGTACCTGATGATGCAGCTGGACAGGGGTACCTGGGTACGATTTGCCATGTGGATGTCTATAGGTACAGCACATACTCCTGCATGAACCAGTATATGCTTGTAAAAAAAAAAAAATGCATGTAAATACAAGTTTTGCTACTTAAATAAATGTCCTCTGGTGGGCCTCCTGGCACGTGTGCGGTCAATAATGTGTTCTTATATCCCTCTGTTCTCTCCAGGACTCATAATCTACTTTGGCTATGGAATCTGGCACAGCACTGAAGCCACACTGGCCCATTCCAGTATGGAAGAGGAACTGAGTGTGTACAAACCCACCTGCAGTCTAAACAGGGACAGTGTGACCCCGGAAAAGGAGGCTTTCCTCTGTAACGGTTCACGAGTTGACGAAGATCTCTAATATGAAACAGTGTTACATTATTTGCTCAAACTTTGCATGAAAGCACATCGCCGGGAGGTTGTGAGGAGCACAGGCCGTTGGAATTGAATCAGATGGAGCTCAATGATCCTTTTAACAATCTCATTTCCTTGTCAAGAAGTCTAAGAGCTTTGTAAAGTGCACACTACACATGGGTGGAAGTATTTGATTATTCTCACAACTCGATGGTTTTGTTTCCTACTTCAGAAATCTTGAAGAAGCCAAAACAGGCACAGGACCTTTTATTGAATGATTGTGGAGTCAAAAAAAAAAAAACTAAAAAAAGAAAAGAAAAAAAAATTGTAGGCATCTGTAAGCTGCAGTATTTTTTGTTGATGGCTGCTTTTGATAAATGATCTAATTGAACTTGTGCCTTTTGTCTTACTATTGCAATTAAACTAAATCTTGGATGTCAGGTTTAGGGTTTTACGTTTCTGAACGCACCTTTACTAGAAAAAGAAATCAAATCATGCTTGACTTTTGTGCTGAATTTGTAGTACTTTCTACTGTCTGAGGTCCCATTTAAGAACCTTTTCCGACTGGTTTGAACTGCCCAGATCCAGAATTTGTAGGTTATTTCTGGTCCACCCAGATTAGATCTTCAGGTAGTACTGCCACCTGCTGTTGTGGTCGGGCAGTCACCAGGGTTAGTTGCTTTTATCAGTCACAGTGCTGGCTACTGTGTATTTTATGTTGATATCTAGATGTATGTTTTGGTCATTTATGGTGTAAGGACATATATCGCACTGTATTTATGTCAGTCAAAATATTTTACAAATTAAAAATTAGTCTAAAGAGTTTTGGAATCATTTATTTTATCCCAGAGGTAGTCTACCAAAGATTAGAATAATTAAGATTATAGATTATATGTTATATATTTATATGTTCTAGTTAAACTTCTTCCCTTATTCTTACCTGCTGAAGCAGCACATTGATGAATCATACAGACCTGATGCTTCTCAATCAATCCATCCATCAATCAATCAATCAATCAATATTCTATCTTTCTTTGTTGAAATTCCATTGATTAAGTGATTTGTAAATGGCAAATCATGCTCTTTTTAATGCTGAAAAGTAATGTATGTGTAGAGTTGTTTGTTAACTTTTTTGATTACACAGATTTTAGTAGATTACAATGTTTTCTTATCATAACTGATTGTGTTGCTGTTTGTGAATACATTTCACATGGTTGTTTTGAGCTCTTGAAACTTTCCAGTTACAATTTAGAATGAAATTGCTTACATGTATATTCATATAAATGCTCAACTGCTTGAATAGTTGCATGAACACATATGAATAAATAATACAATATGAATAATACATTTGTAATGAGGCAAATAGTAAAAATAATAACAAATAAGATGAGTTTTTTTTTTTTTTTTTTTTACCCAATATTGCTTAAATTAAATTATACATTTTTTGGGGGTGGGGGGGGTGGGGGGGCTTTTCAAATGTGGCGCATTCAGTAAGCCTAAGACATCAGGCTACTATATACAGTTTCAACCTGATGCTGTAAATAAAATACATTTGTGGAATTTATGTTTGTTATTTTCAATATGTTTTATGACATTTGTTACTTTAAATAAAATGTAGTTTAAAAAACGTTAAGCTTATAAAACTGCAAAAGATGTTTTTGTTCTACATATTGTTTTATCGGTTTTTGTCTATGGGATCAGAATCCCGCAATATGTATTGCAGTCACAGATCGAAAAATAATAAGCATAAATCAAAAATGTAAATGCAATGAAAAACAAATGCAATTTTTTTTTATAAAAAACAACATGGTCATGGATCGAAAAATAAGCGTGAATCAAAATTGTACAAATTATATTGCACAAAACTGAAACATGAATTTAAAAATTTTCCAAATCGCAAACAAAATTAGGTTTCCTGCTCATATGTTTTTTTTTTTTTTTTTTTGTGAGCTTTTCTCATTTGCTCTTGTTTTCACATTCTGCGCTTCCATTTCTAAAAGTTGCTTTTAGAGTTTCATGTAAATCAGAGCAGGCTTCACCATTGGGCCACTAGTTCTAGATTGACAGCTGCTCCTCTAGCCAATCAGTCCAAGGGAGTGTGGACGTCACTCCAATGCAACTCGTTGCTGCTGTGGCAGGTGTGTGAAGATGGGTCAGCAGGCAAATGCCAGACAATCCACAGGTAATTAGCCATTTCGTTAGTGGGTGACAGAAACATTCCCTTTGTGTGTTGATATTTGCAGCAAGCTCTATGTAGTCTGAGTAGGCCGATATCTAGCCCTTAACACTTGTCTTGTTAGTTTGGTCAAGTAAGCAATACTTTATATTTTAGGCAGTAAATTGCCAGCGATAGTTTATGCACATCTTGTCAGTAAAGCCAACACCTGCGCGCTTTCACATGAAGCAGCGTTTACTACACAGAGCTGTACGTTATGCTGCTCCATGTGAAAGCGCGCAGGTCATGGAGATTTACCGCTGATTACAGAACCAGCTTTACTGACAGTTAGAGTTAACAAGTTATCTACAATTGGTTACCTTTTGTTTTTCTCCACATGAGCAACTGTTCTCCATTCAACATTTTGAGTTACACCAATGCTTGGAGACTTGCGTAAAGGCCTCCATACTTAAGGAGCATCCAAGTCTTTGAAAGAGTCTTTGTTCCTGGGGAGGACTGTACAGTAAGTTAAATGTTTGTAACAATTTTTTTTTAAACCAAACACCAATTTGTTGTTCTACTGACAATTTGTTCTTTTTCCAGCCAGATGCAGACTATATTCTCAACAATGTTGCTCCTGAAATGAGTGAGAGAGGAACTTCAAGGGCTTCGGTAGAGAGCAAAATCTTAAACTCAGAGCTTCCTTCAAGAAATTGAATGTGGAGGTGGGCTTTGCTTTGTATTGTACTTTATTATTAATGGGATGGTTTACCCAAAATTTAAATTGAATAACACTACTCACTTTCAGGCTGTCCAAAATATAACTTTCTTCATCAAAAATGGTATAATGAACTGAGATAGAAGAAAACGAGACTTTTTGAAAATGAGATTTGTACAGTCTTTTCAATGTTTCCTATTACAGTATTGCTATAAAACCTGAGTCTTTCAGTCCTTTGTTCCAGTAGCACACATGACAACCTTTAAAGACTTTAAATACATCATTGTACAAGCCATAAAATCAGGGGGAGTATTTAGCAGGGTTTAAATATCACCCACGATATAGTGCCGGATTTGAGTTAATCTCTTAAATCATAGCTTTTAGTGTTACAGTTTAACATTTTATATCTCAACCTGTTAGAGGTCTGCAGTACTTTTAGATCTACATTAAGACACTTAAGTTCCATTTTCTTTTCTGAAATGTTTTTTTTTTTTTTTTTTTTTTAAGTGAGCCTCTGTTAGAGTGCTGTTTCTGTAGTTTATATATGATTTAAGATATATAACTTGCATCTGCAGTTCCACTTGTTCAAATCAAGCTGCTCTGTTGTAGAGCTCTCATTAACTGATTTTATATCTGTTTTAAGGTACTGATGTTGCATTTCATTTATAAGTTTTTCATTTATAATGAATTATAATGAAGAACCTTGGTGTAGAGGTTTGCCACTCCAGTAGGTATTTGACAATTTTGATTACAATAATAAAAAACACTTCATTGGTTTTGTTTTATTTTTATGCCAAAGGTGTTTAATCACATTTACCACATCAGTTATATATATATATATATATATATTAGGGATGCACCGAAATGAAAATTCTTGGCCGAAACCGAAAACCGAAAAAGAGAAAACCAAGGCCGAAAACCGAAACCGAAACACCGAAAGAAATTATGCCAATTATTAGTACCATTGCATTTATTGCTATGACCGTGTACTAACTTTACTAAAATTAAGACATTGCAATTGCATAAATTAATATTAAAGTTTCAAAGATAATTACAATTACATAACTTATTTAAAAAAAAAAACATAAAAAAACATAATTACAAATGATGCAAATATTTATTAAGCACATTGCAACAATGCACAGTAGAAAATAAAATTCAAATTAAAAATGTATCCCGCTCATGTGTATATTTAATAATAATGTACAGGCCTACTGGCCTGCAGAAAGGTTTTAAAATGAACAGTTCTCTCATAAAAACAAAGTGCATTTAGGTGGTGCATTTGAAATTTTTCTCTGTAGGACTAGAAAGTGCATTACTTCTCCAGGTGGCAAGACTGTCATCACTTCTGGGGATGGGGACTTCAGACAGATAACCATCTAGCTGTTGAGCAGCTGAGCTTGTCATCTGCCTGACATTTGAGAAACATTTGAGAGAGTGTATTTAAATAGGGCCAGGGCATAAATAAACATTTTTATCAAATTAAAGCAGAAATCTAGAAAATCTAGCATAAATATGGCTACAATCTGATATTATGTATGTATGTATGTTTGTGTGTGTGTATAAGAACAAAATAGCCAACGTATTATTATTATTATTTGAGGCTCTTTCTTGCAGAATTCCACTGAACATATCAGACAACGAGGGTGCATGCCACTCATCTGGTGCAGAGACCAGTCCTTTTTTTTCTGCGCTCTGATCTGTCTCCTGTGTTTGGCGCTTTTCCGTCTCCACGCGGGTTCTCCGCATCTAGCGCGGCCTGGATCATTTCTCGTGCGCGCTGCCTTATTTCCGCATCCAAGTAATGGTCTTTATAACGCAGATCAAGCACAATTCGCGATGAAGTGCAGAGGATCCGAAAAGATCTCAGTGAGACGAGTGCTAACAGACTCTATAAGACTGTACTTTTCTTTGTTTTCACTTCGTGGTCCGTCTTAATCTCTTTGTTAGGAGACGCTTTAGTGCTGCGAATAAAGGAATAAGAAGAGAGAGAATGTTCTCACTGGTGTTAAGTGAATGTCGCGTGGAGCTCGTGGTCTTCGCTATGCAGGTGCACGTGCAGGTCGCGGTTTCTGTTTGCGTCATCACAACATTTCGGCCGTGTTGTTTCGGTGATAAAAGTCTATCGGCCGAAAAGCGAAAAGGCCATTTTCGGCCGAAAATTTTCGGTGGCCGAAATTTCGGTGCATCCCTAATATATATATATATACACACACACACACACACACACGTGTATGTATGTATGTATGTATATATATATATATATATATATATATATATATATATATATATATATATATATATATATAAGCCAACAAAAATAATTAAGTTCTTTGTTTTATCTTTGTGTGGGAAGTACTGATCAATTTCACAATAGTTAAATGACGCCCATTAACTTTTTTTTTTGTTTTTTTTTTTGAGGGACCTCTGAGGGACCACTCCTCCAGTGGGTAAATGCTATTTTGCACCAATTTGTTGAGGTCCTGAATTAAAAAACCAAAAATAATAATAATTGAACAGTATAGACAAAACATATTGTATTGCACTTTTTTTTTAACAATCATACCTCTATGTCACATGAAACATTGGCTGGATTCTGTGCAAGTCCTATTTCCCACAGTTGATTGGGGGACAGATTTTGCTCTGTATGGATAGAATGGTCATTCCATGCATCAGTGAATGTATCTAGGTCTCTGTAGTGGTGACAAGAGTCTCTCTAAAAGCAGTCTTGACACTGCCTGTGAATATAAATGAAATACTGAGTAAAACGATCAACATAAATTAAAGCAATTAATAAATTATCTGCACCTAAACCGATATCCTCAAAACTGGCATAATTCACATATTCAACTTTCACCCACTAACATAACATGTATGGCTTATTACTTGTGATTTTTGATTGACGCTTATATATTTTTTAAAAAGAATTATTTGTTTTTCGGTTTTGTGCGTTATTATTTTACACGTGTTTTGACATTTTAGATTTATGCTTATTATTTGTATCTGTGACTGCAATACATTTGGCTGGATTCTGATCCCATATTTGTCACTTGGTGACAGCGTGTGGCGCAACTGTGGTCTGATTGCAGTTCGCTGCACTGGCCGGCAGGGGGCAGAGTTAGCGGGTATCACACAGCACCTGCAGCATCCCTGATCAGAGAGAGAGAGAGAGGTGAGCACAAGAGAGATGCTTCACTCAAAGCATCGCGCCGAAGCGAGATCGTTCAGTCAGCGGGTCTGCTGTGGGAGAGAGAGGGCGGTGAGCGGGCTGAATGAGGGCGGACTGAACCTGAGGCTCTCTAAGGTGAGTGTTCATACACGGAATTATGGGCTTTTGTGACTTGTGGTGGAACATGTACGGCTGAGCTGATGCTATTTTGCTGTTCCAAGGCATTAACTAGACAAACATTAATAAAAAATGTGATGGCAGATTTCAGACTGACTTTTATTTTTTGCACTAACTTTTAAATATGTATTTGCATTATTGTATTTCCTATTATTTATAGACACATTTATAAATATTTGAAATATTCTAATAATCTACTAGATTTAGATATGCTGTGATTTTCCACATTAGTTGTGATGTAGCACATCTCCTATAGATAGATAGATAGATAGATAGATAGATAGATAGATAGATAGATAGATAGATAGATAGATAGATAGATAGAGAACATGCATGCACAGACACGTTCCTACTGTCAAGTGGCGTGATAAGAAAGTATAAACATCCCCTCAAAGCTCTAAACTCTATGTACATACATGCTTTAATATGATGAGATCAAGATGTAAACATCCCTCTAAATGGTCTAGATCTGGTCTTTGAAAGCCGCTGCTGTCTATGGGATGTATCAAAATAAGGCAGAGCCTCCGGCGCAGCTAAGAACTGACTTGCTTAGCCTGGAAATGAACTTGACTAGTGCATCCCAGCATCTGCTCCTATAGGAATAAATGTTTTTGCATAACAAAGTTTTACTTACAGAAACCCCTTAAAATAATTTGTATGTGCTTTTTTTTTTTTTTTGGCGGATAGAACAAAAATAGGAAGTAGAGGGAGGGAATGTGTGAAGAACCCTGTCAAGGTTACAGCATCACAAACACACATCTGATAAAAGCTGAAGTTTGTCTCGAGGGGTTAATAGACGTGTTGAACTGTGAAGGAGGTTTGATGTAAGGGAAATGGGTGGAGAAGGATAATGAGGTGTTTTTATGAGTTATTCCAATTGCCGATTAGGCTTTGCCCCCCAAACAGAATTGTGATCCACTTGTCAGTCAATAGAGATGGACAGGAATCCATGTGAGAGTTCTAGTTGTCTGTTGAAATGGGAAGCTGGTGATTATTGACATATTAAGCTTTGAGTCTAATCGTAAAAAGCTTGTGAGTGTGACCTGTCTGTTACCTCTGGAAAACGGCTCTGCTGGGATGTTTTTCCTGCCATCAATGTGAATCCTTCGCTCTACCTCTACAAATCCTCCGGTAGCACAGTAGAACATCTTTCCTGCCCTCTGGGTGTGGATCACAGATTTACAGTAGATCTAGCCCGCTGAGAACATCGCACTTTCCACACTTTATTACCTGTCCTAAATCCCCCTCTCCTGCAGAGAGGTCTAATAAAGTGCCCTGCTCTATATCTCCTCGGGCCTGTCTTCATCTGGCAGCTCTCAGACGCACGGGAAGGCTCTGATCTTTCAACTGGATCAGTCTATCCACCCCCTGCACTACTATTTGGGTTTCTACCATGCATGGTTTTAATTTATTTAGTATAGTCAAACATGCATGATCTGAGCTGTGCTTTTGTCATGCAAAGTGAGTCAGGAAGCTGTAGTGTTGCTTTTTTGCCTGGGATTGATTTCTAAATGTGACCTACATGAGATGATGAATGTTCTTGAGTCTGAGAGGAAGTGGTGTGTGAAGCATTAGTACTTTATAAGTGTTTGTTCTGCTATCACTAGTTGTCTAGTTCCTCTTTAACAGTCCTCTAGCAACTCATTGTTCTTCATCCTCGCATGGTAGTTATTAAATTAGATGTTTTGACATGTATCTGTTTGTTCAGGCATAGATAAAATACATTTGCCGATATTTAGCTATTTAGGAATTTGCTGATTAGCAGAAATGTTAGCTTTTCTTTCTGTGAGTTCTACAGAAAAAAAAACTACCCACTGCTTTGTCAATTCATAGTGCACAGTTTTTGTAAATATGTCAAAGATGTAGTTTTACTGGTGGTGTATGTGTGAATATCATAGCTGGTTTAATTTAATTGCATTAGCCTAATTCGCATTAGCCTATGTCTTCAGTAACCCTAAAAAATGTTTTGACAAAAAAAAACCATAAAAAAATCTAGTCTAATAGAATTATTTTTTTTGTCAGTTTGTGTTAAAACATTAGCTGACCATAGGCTCTAACACAGTGTAATTAAATAAATAAATATGCTGAATAAATAAAACATTCAGAATGAAAATGAATGGGAGTCTATGACTTTATGCACTGCTGCAAAAATAAAGCTTAATAATTATTAAATATATATACCAAACTTTGATAATAATTGTGGGATTTTATGTAATGTCCACTGTAATGAAGTTCCAAAGTTTATGTATTTGCTGTAATAGAAAAAGGTACGCATAAATAAGATCTAAATGAGCTCAATCTCTTAAGAAGTGCATGATTTTATTACTTCTACTAGTTTTTAAGTATCATTATCAGCCGTGGTTGGTTACTAATAAAGATAATTGTATTGAATGTGTAAGTGTAGCTTCAAAAGGAGTAGTAAGCCATACGGGTAGAAATCCTAAGATATTGTAAGACTTTTTCTAATCAGATTACAAGGCCTGTAATGAAACATCAGCCAATCACAGTCTTTTTCTGATGCTTAGCCTGTGCCTAAAGGTTTTTTGTGAATCAGGCCTGGCCATTAATGGTTAATAAGTCATGCTAACGTTAGTTATCTCATCAAACAACTACATACACTGCTTACCAGTCATATGGAGGAAAGCATCATTGCCCATTCCTTGCCTCAAACGGGAGGCTTTATTATTTTAATTTCATGAAAAATGTAATGGTGTTGTTTTGTATTTTATGTAACTTAAAACTCTCAGTGTGGTTTGTAAACCAATTTGATGCATTGGGTTGCCTACAGCGAAACTGGCTCGCTTGACTCTATGAAAAATGACTCCTATGGAGTGTGCTCCCAGACACCACGCTCTCATTTGCATGTGATGTGTCATTAAGGATTGGAGATGAAATGCAAAAAAAAAAAAAAAAAAAAAAAAATTTGAAAAGGGAGCGATTTGAAGAGCTTGGGACCTTCTCTGTTTCTCTCTGCAGAATCTCACCATGGCCTTTCATCTTTAAAAGCCTGGCAAGAACCGATGCGGGAAGCCGCTCTGTAATCTCCAAAACTGTCCTGATGAGTGGGCAGGACTGGAGCACTTACTCTTGAGTCTTAAAATCTGAGGTTTAGAATCACTTAAACATTCGAGTACACATTACACACAAAGGGGGACTCCTAAATTCAACTGTTTTCAACATTGATAATTAAATATATCAAAATGTTTATTCTCAGTTGACTTGATTATGTGCTTATGTAGCACTCAGTTCTGTTCATTTAGGAGTATTATGACTGTGTAGTTTGTTTTTGTGTTTAGACAGGTGCTTTGTGTATAATCTATAAGTCAAGAGTGCTTTGTTTGTCTGAGCCTTTTCATAGACGGATTCATGTATATTTGTCGTCTATGCAGAGTAAAGCCTGTCATTTCTCACTTAGGTTATTATTCATTGTCTGTTTGAAAGAAAATTGAGACTAGCCCATAAGTGCGGACTGAAAGCTTCCGGTATTTTCCCAGGGGCGCTTCGGTAATGGCAACCCTCGGCTCACCTCACTTCCTCTCTGCACAGTGACCTTGATCACTCAGCTGCACGTCAAACCGTCAACCCAGCCGCTCACTATTTGCTTGTGCTACATCCATTCGACACGTTCTTCGAGCGCGGTGGGGAGAATGAACTTAGTCAGAGCTGGAAAATCTGTTTTATTATATAAAACAGCAGGTCAGTTCAGGGATGTGGAAAATTTTTTTACCCCCTGAGGAGCGAGATACTCCTCGTTCACCTCGCAGTAGCATCACCCTATGGTTTCTTATGCCCTGAAGTATTTATAAGAATCCCACTCTTCCTCCCTCTCTCTCTTTCACACGATCACACCATCACGGATGGCCTTAAATTAATAGTTATTGAAAAAAGTATTCATTTTTTTGTAAAAAGTAATTCATTATATTCTCACTGTCATGTCATTTTGAACCCATATTATACTATTTTTAGTGGGACAATTTTTTTTTTTATTTTTTATTTTTTTATTATAATTCTTTGTAATAATATGTATATATATACACACAAACAAGTTTAAGGTAAGATTAAAAATAAAATATATATTTTTTTTGACAATTAAGACATTTACAATGTTACAAATAGTTTTTATTTCAAATAAATGCTTCAAACATTTTATTAATCAAAGAATTAAAAAATAAATGTCACAGTTTCCAAAAAAATTGAGCAGTAAAAATAGTTTCCAACATAATAGGAAGAACCATTATTAAAAACTGAACACAACTAATAACTGATGATAACCGAACAACAAATCCGTATGTTAAAATGATGAAGGCTAATGTGACACTGAAGAAAATACATTTAAATAGAACATTTTAATTTTAGTAATGTTACATTTTAAAGGGGGTGTGAAATGCTATTTCACGCATACTGAGTTTTTTACACTGCTAAAGAGTTGGATTCCCATGCTAAACATGAACAAAGTTTCAAAAATTAATTTGTACGTTTGAAGGAGTATTTCTGTTCCAAAAACATTCCTTCCGGTTTTTCACAAGTTTCGGAAAGTTTTTTCCGAGTATGGCTCTGTGTGACGTTAGATGGAGCGGAATTTCCTTATATGGGTGCTGAGGGCACTTCTGCCGGAAGAGCAGCGCTCCAGTATAGCAGAGCACTGAGAGCACAACAGACATTCACTGATCAGAGCGAGAGCGTTGCGAAATGTCACAGAAGTGTGTTTTTGTTGCCAGGGCAAGACAACCCTGCACAGATTACCAAAAAAAAACAGCATTAAGGGACCAGTGGACGGAGTTTATTTTTACAGAGCATCAACGGAGTTGTGCAAGTGTTTTTGTTTGTTCCCTGCATTTCGAAGATGCTTGTTTTACAAACAAGGCCCAGTTTGACGCCAGATTTGCGTATCGTTTATTTCTTAAGGATAATGCAGTCCCAACGAAAAAGGGTCACGATCGTGTGTTGGAACCGCAGGCGGTGAGTAAAACTGCTTCAAATATCTCTGTGTTGTTAACTTAGCTATCGGCGCGTAAGCACATCAAGTAAACAACATGCGATGTTGTCATCAAACTGCACTTTCCACATGTACAGCTTAAAAAAAAAAAAGACGACATAAAGTGGAACTTAGTCATTTTCCAAAACCGCTAAGCAAATATATACAGTTTCAGTACATACCACATAGAGACGTCGTTTGCTGATGCTGCTCTTGTTAAATTTCAGCCTCTGGATCTGTGTCTCCAGATGCGCTCAACACAAAAGCCTACTGGCGCTCGTGATTCTTTAGCTCCGCCCACACGTCACGCCTCCAGCCGGTCGTGTTTTTCCGGGAAAAATCGGTACAGACTATCTTTCTCTTATGAATATAATAAAACTAAAGACTTTTTGGAGTTATGAAGGATGCAGTACTACTCTATAGGTACTCAAGATTAACAGGATATTGAGTGAAAACGAGCATTTCACCCCCCCTTTAATATTTTTAACAATATGTAAATTGTTTGTGTGCAACAATATGTAACTGTTATGTAAAAGTATGTTTTTTTTTACTGTATTTTTATCCAATAAATGTAGATTTGATGAGCATTCAAGACTTCTTTCAAAACATTAAAAATTTATATTATGCATGCAAACTGTCAATCAGCCAATCCATTAATTTTAAACCTTTTTAGCTGCTAGTGTTTCTTTCTCTCTCTTGCTCATTAACAAATGAGCTTTAATCTTTATATCTCTCTTTGTTGTCACAATCTCTTTTCCTTTCTCTCACCACCTTGTTCTCCATCCTTTTTGTATTCCTCTCTCATGATTTCATAGGTTCCTCATCTCTTTCTTCCTCATTAATCACAGCCTCTCTGCCTTTGCGTCTGAATGGGAAGCTGCATCTCTCAGTCTCATTAATCACGTCACTGTAATTCTTCGGCTTGTTGTCATGGTCCAGGTGTCAGTGATAAAGAGGTCAGTGCGGTAATGAAAAACTCTGAC
The DNA here is from genome assembly GCF_003368295.1 of Carassius auratus. NCBI lineage: Eukaryota > Metazoa > Chordata > Actinopteri > Cypriniformes > Cyprinidae > Carassius > Carassius auratus. The sequence continues at coordinate 36,369 of NW_020528941.1, read as the reverse complement.
CACAGACACACTCATCTAAAACCAGTTCTGCTCATATTAAAGCCTGCCTTTGTCAAAGTAATGAATGTGGAAAACCTGATGCACAAATGCTGATCTATGGGAGATTGTGATTGATTGGTCTCTGATGATGGTGAATCAGAGGTTAAAGGTGCAAACTGAGAGGTTAAAGAGAGGTGGATTTCTCTTGTTATAAGTGCATCTGATGGCCAGAACATCACATTCCTTCATAGTTTCTTTTGGACACGGAAGAAAAGATGAGAAAGGACGTGTTTTTGTGTGTGTGTGTGTGTATGAGGCGGGGTCTCTGCAGTATCCTGTCACTCCTCCCCTTCACACTGTTTCGCGCGAGGCTTTGTATGTGTACTCAACCATGCCTTTCTGTTTACAAGGCTGACAGACGCGTGATGGAGAGAACGAGAAAGAGTCAAAGAAAGACACTAAAGCTTGCCTGCACCTTTGAAAGCGGAGAAAGAAACCAAGAGAGGAGCATAAATAACAGTGTGACAGAGAAAATGAATCAAAATTCCCTCACTAGATGTAGTGGTTGTCCTAAAATGAAATGAACTTTGTGGCTGACTATACCAAAATACTGAATGAAAGCAAGACACTATAATGACAGTGGAAGAATCCCGATAAATCTGTGCAGATATTGGCTAAGACCGGCTGCCATCCCCCTTTTCCTCCCTCCGTGACTCTAGACGCTCTGCAGAATATTTTAACCCTTTCAGGCAATCTGTTTTACATTCCACATGTGATAAGACTCTTCCCATCCTCCTAGGACAGAGTCAGGGACCTTTGTCTAGTGATTACTGTTTCTACTAGCTATCAAAGAAGAGGTATAATCTTACACCTCATTACTGCAACTATTGTTCTTAATAGATCATGTGTAAATGCTGTTTTTGTGATGATATAGAATGTTTTCGGACCTTATATAAGGTGTGAAATAAGGATTTAGCATCACGAAGATACAGGATTGGTTTTACAAGCAGTCTTTAATTTTTAGCGTTATTGTAGCTTCAATACTATACTATATTTAAGGTCCACACAATCATAAATAACCTGGAAATATCAGGGAATATAACATTGTTAAATGATCACAAATCTGATAATCCAATAATAATAACAACATGATTTAATGTATATATTTCTTTTATTTTCATTCGTTTCAAGAATGTACGAATGGATTTTTATCATTTATTTTAATTGGAATATTTGATAGAGAAATGTACAAATGAATATTTGATATTTTATTGCTTTATATGATTATTAGCATTTACAGCATTTATTAATCTTTGAAAATGTTAATGTATTTGCTATTGTTCCTTGTTAGTTCAACTTTTTTCAAAATGCAAAATTCAAAATAAACATATTTACATGAAAATAAAATAAAATACCAGTAATAATGATCTGCTTGAAAAATGCACCCTTTAACCATGACAAAATATAGACAATATGTAACAATTGTCTTTGAGATCGGATTACTCTTTATAGAGTCTGTATTTTTTTATAGGAGTTTGTATTGCATTGCTGTATGTGATCAGAGGACCTTGACTGACAGATGTATGTGTGTGTCTGTGTGTGTGTCTGCTGGGATAGAGGACTTAACATTAGGACAAAGATACAGCACTTGTGGCAGCGATGCACAGATGCAGTCGCCTTGTGTAGGGATAAAAAAAAAAAGCATGCTTGTGTTGTGTATTTGTGTGTAGAACTCATGCAGTCTAGACAAAGAGCCGACCCTGTTCACCCTGTGACATAAAGAGAGAGAGTGAGTGAGTGCATTGCGCGGTCGGGGAGTTAAAAAAAATGCCGAGGTGGTGAGGAGAAAAGAGAGAGAGAGAGAGAGAGAGAGAGAAGGAGGTAGAGAAAGAGAGGATGTTGGGGGAAGGGTTCCCCTCTTTCTTTGTTCCATTTTTCATGAAAACCCCATTGTGTGCAGGAAGCCCTGTCCCGTCCTGTCCTGTCCTGTACTGTACTGTAGGGAGCTTGCAGGGGTAATTACTGTTTCAGCTTTTTTTAGAAAGAGAGGAGAGGGTTGAGGAGGGGAGATAGTGGGGTTCATTTCGAGCCCCAAAAGGATCAGCACAGTTCAAATATTTTTCTGCCACCAGCGTGCAGTGAACATGTGTAACCACAGATTCATAACTGCAACATTTTACTTAGGTATTACAAAGCCATTCACAAAGTCCATTCCTCTGAAAAACCACAGATTTTTGAAATCAACACCCAAACAAACAATTTTGTGAATATTTGCTACGTGTGAGTTTGTAGGGGCAGTCGTGGCACAATGGTTAGTCTTGTTGTCTTACCACAACTGAGGTGAGACCCTTGAGCAAGGCACCAAACCCCCAACTGCTCCCTGGGCGAGCACTGCAGCAGAAATGCTGTGTGTGTTTGTTCACTACTGTGTGTGTGCACTTGGATGGGTTAGATGCAGAGCACAAATTCTGAATATGGGACACAATACTTTGTCACTTTCACAAGCATGCATTTTTTTCATCCCTACACAAGGCGACTGCATCTGTGCATCGCTGCCACAAGTGCTGTATCTTTGTCCTAATGTTAAGTCCTCTATCCCAGCAGACACACACACACACGTTTGTTTTTGTGAAAAGTGGGGACCCCATAGGCATAATGGTTTTTATACTGTACAAACTGTATATTCTATCGCCCTTCACCAACCCTACCCCTAACCCTAACCTTCACAGGAAACTGTGCATTTTTACTTTCTCAAAAAACCTCATTCTGTATGATTTATAAGCGTTTTGGTTATAAGCATGGGTTATGTCCTCATAAGTCACCCTCTCCTTGTAATACCTGTGTCATACCCATGTCATTATACAAAGTTGTGTCCTGATATGTCACAAAACATGCCTACACACACACACACACACACACACTGTTGGTCAAGGTCCTCTGATCACATACTGCAATGCAATACAGACTCCTATAAAGGATAATATGATTGTTCACTGAGAGGCAAAGACTACGTTTGCGTGAATTTGTTGGCCATATTTGTTAGTGATGTGTTTGTTAATGTGCTAGTGTGTGTGCGCAAAGTCTCAGGTTAAATGTCGTTTTATCACTGTGAGGTGTGTATGAGGTGGTAATTGTTTGGCCAATGTGTTGGTTTGCGCTGTAAGTGTGTTTATATGTGTGTGTGTTTGACTTCCTGCTCTGTCAAATGTCAATCACACCAAGTGTTTGTGTGTGAACCAGCTGCAATGCAATTAAGCACGGAGTGCTGGCGTGATAAGCTGCCGCAAGCTTGTGTGTGATGTGTGAGTGACGTCTGAGTGTGTGTGTGTGTGTGTGTGTTTTATCAAGCATGCAGGCATAATTGCTTCAGGATGGAAACATAAACATGCTGTATATTGGTTGACTCTTGAAGAATTTCCGTGTAATTAAATGTAGTGATATGTCTGTGCGTCAGTTTCTCATCAGTGTCTCTGCATTATGCGTGTAGCCACAGGAAATATGCTATTGTGACTTTTATTCTGCTATCTTTGTGTTTTTGTTGTCAGATGTTTGGCAGGATGTAGGGGGATGAAGACAGGGAGGATTTAGAGATATACAGAATAAAGTCAGTAGGTATAAGCTCAATAGTAGCCTTTCAGTCATTTGGTCGGTTTTTAAGTGGGGTTTGTTCACTGTGTCTCAGCATGTGTCATTCAGTTTATTCTGTTCATTGCGTCTGTTTGGTGATATTGTATGTCAATTGTGGCCTCAAAAATTTCAAGGGCTTTTCAAGAGCTTTGCCAGGGCTGTGCACTGTTTGTGGTTTCTGTTGAGAAAGCTGCTTAAATCAGCCTACGTTGGTTTTAGCTGGTCTCCAAATCTGGCCAAGCTGAGTATTCCATAAACCTAAACCAGCAATTCAAACCAAATAATAATACTTTGATGGTCATAATAATCGTAATGTAAAATGTACAATATATATATATATATATATATATATATATATATAATTTTTTTTTATATGTGTGTGTGTGTGTGTGTGTGTGTGTGTGCGTGTGTGTGTGCGCATGCATGTGTGCGTGTGTGTGTGTATCATCAATATTATTGTAATTTTATTATAATTTAAAATAAAGGTTTTCTATTTTAATACATTTTAAAATGTAATGTATTCCTGTGATGTAAAGCTGACATTTTTGCATCATTACTCCAGTCTTTAGTGTAACATGATCCTTCAGAAATCATTCAATATGCTGATTTTTGTGAGATTTCTTATTATAAATGCTGAAAACTGTATTATTGTTTTTTTAATGAAGACAATTTTTATAGATGAATAGAAATTAGCAGATAGATGAACAGCAATTAGTTGTTTTCTTGTTTGCATCCAGTTGACTATCATTTGAAAGTCCATTTGTTTAATATACTTAATATGGGAAGTATGGAAAGATGTAATATTTTGCTAAGAAAAAGAGAGTAAGAAACTCTATATGCCCTTAAGAATTGTGATTGACAAGCTTATAAGAACATTCTTCTCTTGAACTTTATTACAATCTCTTTTATATCTCATTCACATCATTACTGTCAAAATACAGCCTCCTAAGATACCATTTAAGACATTTACACTGCATGTCACACATCTCATCAGCCTTTGGTTAGGCTGAAATGACAAAGGTGGTAGCTAAGTGGATTTCCTCAGACCTACGTATGTTGTTATGGAAGGTGCGGGGGTGTTCAGAGAGGTGTAATGATTCTCCCATCTTCTCCATATCTGCTCATTATTCACATCTCTTCCTCAGTCTGCAGGATCTGTTTATTCTGCTGAAATCTTATTTGAGAGTCACAGAGTAATAACTCCGTCTATTTTCCTCAGAATCTCCTGACCTTCTGATAAATGGATCGGAGATTATGCATCTGACAAATGGATTTACATGTGCCATAATTAGGATGGATTTGGTGGCAGGGGTGCAGTAGGCAGTTGGCTTGTTGCCCTCAGCAGGAGGGATTCATTTAGAAGCTGAAGACAGAAATCTTGTTAGAGACAATGGGAGGGATTTTTTTTTTTTTTTTTTTTTTTTATTCTACCACTGCAATATTTCTGTTTCCCAAATCTGAGCGGCACAAGAGCTAATGAGGAGTGTGGGATGTGTTTTGCTCTCTGTTGTGCAGATACCTGTGGAGATTTGAATGAACAACATGCCTCCAAGCTCTCAAGTTCCACCTGTGTGTTTTGTAGTAGGAGAAAAGGGTAGAAGAAAGTATTAAAGATAGAAATAAAGAAGCAGAATAGGATCGAGCTGTATTCAAATCAGTATTTCCCATATGTGCACCACAGCTCGACATATAAATCGCCACTGCAATGGCATACCAACATGCAACTAAACAGCGCAAGAGAGGTTTAAGGAAACAGTAGCGACACCTGTTAGCCCTGGAGAACTGGGGCAATACTGCTTGCATTTGTGCTGAATGTAGCCCAGATCGATGAGTCCACCTAGCTGCACTGCAGGTGCTAAAGGTGCTTTTAGTTCTGTTCCCAAGACTCTGTCTCTATCTGACCCCTCTCTGCATCTCCATATTGCACTGGTGTAACGCAACAAACACTGATATTATACAACTCACAAATTCACATTTAAGGTGGGAATCTGGTTCAATTAGTTACAAATCTTCAGCTTCAGACATACACCCACCCAGATCGCCCACAATCAGATCAGTGTTTTTCCCCAAAACCATTCTTAGTCTGCTATGTTCCATAGTTACCAACATAGTTCATTGTTCATATGGCATGACTACAAAAAAATCCTTCTGAAACATTTATATTTAAGAGTGAAAAGAATGTTTTTTTTTTTTTCACTATAAAGATCATTTTGTGCAATGGGAAGTTTCCATAGATATCAAACATTCTTCATAGAACCATCAATGCCAATACAAAATTATTTAAGAGTTTATTATTTGGAGAATTTTTTTTTTAAAATCATAATATAATATAATATAATATAATATAATATAATATAATATAAAAAAATTTAATAAACATTTTCAAAAACTTGAACATGTGAATTCTTATTCTGTGTATAAGTTTTGTTACCGTTCTGTGCCCATCATCTGCTATTTACACCACTTAATCAAGTTCATCTTTAAAACATTTTATCTCACGTGTCATTGAATTTGCATAAGCTCTTTTTTAGCTCTTTCGTCCACAACCATTAAAATATTCCATTTCTACAGCGACCGATTTGGCGAACATCATTCTCTTTCTATGAAACCTGTAAAACACGTTCAACGTTTCTTGCTCTATAGCAACAGCAGCTCTATAGCAGTTTGCCTGAGCATTAGAATTCAATCAGATGGCTTTCCCAACTAATTTGTGTGTGTGTCCCATGAGAGGCATATTCTTCTTCTACACGGTCAAGATATAAGAAGTGTGCAGCCGTGCACACGTGTAGCTTAGAGGGAACATATGCTTCATATTACTCATTCTAATTGGGCTAGAAAAAGGAAATGTTGATTCAGGCACTACAGAGTGTGTAAAGATGTCCAGAACTCTTAGATTTTGCACCAATTTATCCCTCAGTATCAGTGTCACCTGGTTATACTCTGCAAAAAAGTTTTATATGTAGAATCATTAACAGATATTTTTGCTTTTCATACGATCAGTTGTCCCAAAATTGCATTTCCCTACAGCAATATGCCACTTCTCACCTCAGCACAGCTTGCCAAATTGTCACATGTGATATACTGTAACACAGTCAAACAATCAGATATAACCTTAATTAAACCTAAGCATTTTACAATGATTGTATAGTTTTTTTAAAGGTGATATAGAAGGATATTTAATACCATCTGTCAGAAAAGAAAAAAAAAAGAATAATAATCTCACAGTTACATTTGAATGGGCATCAAAGGAGAAAGATGCGCTAAACTTGAGCATGTTAACCATGCTAGCTACTAGCCAAATCTCAAACCCTTTTGGTGGTGCACTAATGGTAAAGTGTGCAGTATGTCTAAAAATTAGAAGGCTAATTTGTTTACAAAAGTGATTCTTTTGTGTGTGGGTCATGAGCTATGCTAGTTTTTGACAGCCTGTGTGTGTGTGGCGTGTAGTGTGTCAATTACAAAGACTGGCATTGTGGGTAGACTCAGCAGGGCTTGATACTGCAGGTCAGGAGGATTTGGAAGTGATCTGTGATTGTTGGCCCAGCAGCTCTCCACCCAAGCGATAATAAGCCTCTCTGTCCCACTCATAGTTCCTGTGGACAAACTCGTTTTTTGGGGGGGCAGAGTAATTTGATTTCGAAGTCTCAATTCTTTTTTCTCTCACCCTTAATTCAATCTCCCACCCCAAAATGTGTTTATCCACTCTCTATGAGGGCTGTGTGATGAACAGACCTGACTTTCTTCTAAGTGGCTTTCTAATTCTTTCATCCGTTCTCTTTTCTCTTTCTCTCTCTTTGACTATCTCGTTCACCCTCTTTTTCAATCACTGCCTCTGCCCTCGTCATTTTAAAGTAGCGTATGTTCATATTTTCTGTTGATTCTGAACAAGAATAATGAAAAAAACTTAGTAGACCACACATTTTTGCTCAGTTGTGCTGTTTATGAGTATTTGTTGTGGGTGAGTTGTCACTGTCATCTGCCATGTTTGTCTGAGACAGACTGAGCGCTCCATGCCTCGGTGTCAGTCTCCTTAGTCCTGCACACTTCATCTTTGTCTCAGAATATTGCTTTCTGTTCCTCAGGTCTGCTGCGTACTCAACCTTTTGTTCTGGAGACGGTCATTTACCAAAAGTAGATAAGAGCCCAACGATCAGATTTGGTTTCAAACTGCACGACAGTTTGGTCCGATAAGCGAATGTCTTTTGCCTTTGCTTGTCAGGGACAGTATAATATGAAAAATATTTAAAGATATCCTTTAAATACTGTCAAGATATTGTCAGAAATCTAAATTGATTTATCTATCCTATAAAATTGGTATCATGTATCATGTACCAAATGTACATATTATTGTTATGGTATGTCTACTGTATATACATGCCATACTATATAAGTGACATAAATTAGACTTACAAATTGTTTTTTTATTTATTTATATGAATTAATTTATGCATAGTGTGTATAAGTTAAAAGCTAAGTATGTATACATTTTATATAATTATTATATATTTGTATTTTATTTTTGCTTTTATTTGTTTATTATAACAATATATATATATATATATATATATATATATATGTGTGTGTGTGTGTGTGTGTGTGTGTGTGTGTGTGTGTGTGTGTGTGTGTGCTGCTGTGTGTATGTGGAGATAGATTCTTCAAACCTCTCATGTCATATCTGATTTAAAAAGGAATCTGACAAAAAGTTTCATAGAATTTTCAGAAATAAGAAGGGATTTCAGCACACTCAATAGAGCGACTACGATGCTTATCTTTTACCTTGATAGGATCATATTGCTCCTTGACCAAATTCCATCAGAAATGAAGATTAAGGTTTAGCCGTGCAGTACCTCTCCAGGTGATTCCTCCAGGGCTGAATAATCAGATAAATAAACCCAGAATGGGACATGATGGAGTGGGAATGGATTCAAATCACATAGCTGCTGCACGCTATTTTGAGTTATAAGCAAAGTACAGCCAAGGACATTTTAGTGAGAATGCTTCACCTCAAGTGTGTGTGTGGGCATGTTTTTGTGACATATCAGGACACAACTCTGTATAATGACAAGGTAATGACAAAGGTATTACAAGGAGAGGGTGACTTATGAGGACATAACCCATGTCCCCATTTTTCAAAACACTTAGAAATCATACAGAATGAGTTTTTTTGAGAAAGTAAAAATGCACAAAGTTTCCTGTGAGGGTTAGGGTTAGGGGTAGGGTTGGTGCAGGGCCATAGAATATACAGTTTGTACAGTATAAAAACCATTATGCCTATGGGATGTCCCCACTTTTCACAAAAACAAATGTGTGTGTGTGTGTGAGTGCACTCTTGTTTTTGTGACATATCAGGACACAACTCTGTATGATGACATGGGTATGACACAGGTATTACAAGGAGAGGGTGACTTATGAGGACATAACCCATGTCCCAAATTTTCAAAACGCTTATAAATCATACAGAATTAGTTTTTTTTTAGAAAAGTAAAAATGCACAAAGTTTCCTGTGAGGGTTAGGTTTAGGGGTAGAGTTGGTGAAGGGCGATAGAATATACAGTTTGTACAGTATAAAAAACATGTGTGTGTGTGTGTGTGTGTGAGACACTAATTACCTGTTTCAATCCCAGCCACCGTATCCAAGGACTAGACATTACCTGTTCAATGACTGACCAGAACTCAGCAATAACTGTCACCTATTTACCTAATGGACCTATTTATATGTTCTGTCTTCTTCATCTGTAAAGTGTCTTAGAATAGAAAAAAAAATATGTTAAGCAGTGATCGGGACAGTCGGGCTTTTGCCTCACCTTTACACTCACTCACACACACACACACACACACACACACACACACACACACACACTGAAGAAAGAGTTCTCCAGCAGTCTGTGAGATAGGGTTGTCATGACAACGGGACTAAACCTGTAGTTTCCCAAGAATTATTTTCATAATGACCGTGTTACTGCATAATCTCATTGTCTGATATCATCCTCCCTGATAATATTCAGCTCAAGGAATTCATTGTTTCCTCCTCCCTCAAGCTTTCTGACAATAACCTTTAATGAATGTTACCATGGTAACCACCATCAGTTTCCACCAAAATACAATACAGTTATTGTTTTGTACAGTAAAACCATGATTAATACAGGATTTCGTTTTAAATGCTTTAAGATGTCTGTCATTGTCATTGATTACTCACACTTATTTTATTCCAAACCTCTATGAAACCTGAACACAAAAGAATATATTTTGAAAGATGTGGGTAACCAAACAGTTTCAGTTCCCATTGACTTCCATTGTATTTATATTGTATTGAATTTATATTCCATTATATTCCAGACTGTTTGATTACCAGCATTCTTCAAAATATATTCCTTTGTGTTCAAAGAAATTAAGTCATACAGGTTTCAAATGATGGTTGAATTTTGGGTCAGTTGTCCATTCAAGAGATTACAATGTTTCAGTTGAAACCATGGTTAGCATAGAATTAATGAATTTATTTATTTGTTTGTTTGTAAATTAGGTTGTTGTATTCTTGTCAATAATTTATTTTTTTTTCTAGTTCTTTGATCGTCTTCTAGAATATTCCTTTTTCTAGTAATTTTCCATTGCATCTCATAACCTTCCTGCAAATAAACAACTCAGTCTCATTGATGAGGTCAGAGCCCATGGGATTCACACGTGCAAATTAAGAATACACAAAGCATGCACATACAAAACACGCTCTTATTATATACATTTTTGTTGTGTGATATGACATCCAGTCCTATCTTGTGTGTGTGACAGATAGCCTGTTATAATCACTTTATATTGAGGCTGAATAGCGTCATCCATCACTTGTGTTGTTAATGTGCTGATTTTATTCGCCATGTTGCTTTTCGCCTGCAGCTGTCTCCACCCTGCTCCTGATCTGTAACACCAAGACAACTCACAGGGAAAAAATAAAATATATGTAATAAGAGTAAGAAAAGCTTTAGCAGAATAGATTAAACTTAGCTTAAATTTTGGTTTGTTTGTCACACATAGCTTTAGATGATCTAGGTTAGTGTACACATGAGTCATTTGGATTGTATTAATGGTGTTTTTGGGAGCATGATAGCTTCTGTTCAATTTATGTAAAAGAGCAGCATGGACTTTCTTCAAAACATCTATTTTTGTGTTCCTTGGCAGAAAGGAAGGATTTAAACCAACATTCAGTTTTAGGTGGACCTTCCCTTCTGGTTCCTTTCAAAATGAATGTGTATAAATGTGAGTGTGTATTAGCTTAGCTTTGAGATGAGGGCAGCTTGTTTACTCTGAGTTTCCTTGTCTGCACCAGCAGCTCCCACATCATCTCTCCCAACTGCAGTTCAACTGAAGCTTTTTTGGGCTTTTCTGATTTTTTCAGCTCAAGTTAGCTATCATCTTCTCACTCTATTCCTCTCTCCTATTATCTCTCATTATCTCTCTAAAGTTTTCAGCCTTGGCCTCTGTCTGCCTGCATGTCCCCCACTCTACCTAAACATTCAGGGCATCCTGGAAAAGATACTGTCACTGTTTGACAGATAGCTTACTTGGCAGCATGGTTCAAATGTTCAAATGCATTTTAGTCATTTTTTACTCTGCTATGTAACAGCACTCCAATTATCTCTTGTGTACCTGTAGTTCTTTACCACCATCTGTAAAGCAGAATACAGATGTGTGTGTCACAGCCGCCACTCTTGTGCCTAATTTACACCTGGTGTTGAGATCCGATTTAGGAAATCTAATCAAAAGATCAGATTTAAGAGATATAACTTTATAACTATAACTTTATCGTTATCTTTACAGTTATTTTCCTTGGAGTGAATAGGCCTTAAGACCAGTGAATCGGTGTCTGTGGTAATGAAGTAGAGTCTGAAGATTTCCAGCCGTTCCGTAAAATGATTTCAAAATGTTTGTGACTACAATCTCACTCAGTTGTCACAATGTTTTGAGGCGCTGTCAAACCCTGCCCCAGCGGAGGAGCGAGAGGAGCTTGACAGACAAACTGTAAAGAAACATCTTGCATCCCGTTCAGTGGGAGTCTATCAACATTTTCTAGTTGCTGAGACGTCAAGGCCATGAATTTTCCATAAGCGAAGTCTCTCGGGTCGCTTGTGCGAAGTGTTTTTTAATATCAGTGTAAATGTGTGAGTTGCTCATCAGGTCTGAACTCATAGGGGTCAATGCAGTTGGTCTGAAATTTTTACTTGGCCCTTGAAAATATGTTGTATATTCCTGGAGAGTACTTTTTTAGTTGTACACACTCCAATAATATGTGTTTTATTTACAACTTCAAAAATATAATCTTTTACAGTGAAGTGTAATCAGTTATAATCACAAGTGAAATATTATCCTGCCAAGCTCACAAAACAGTGGTAAACCCATAACATTTGTGTATGGGTATAATGTAAGAGCTTTAACAAATATAAGAGCTGTATTTTTCTTTTAAACTCCTTCAGATTTACTCTGAATTAGCTGAACAAGTCTTCTGACTGATCATGTCTAATATTTACAGTGAAATAACATATCTGTACATCATATCAGGGTATCTTCAGGTTATGTGAAATGAACAAACAAGGTCAAATAATCAGACCGGTTGTAATACGCTCTTTTGAGAACTGAAGGGAGACATGTGTAATAAGTCTGTCGAGCTCTGGTCCTGTCAGGGCTAGCAGATCCATAAGCAGATCCATAAGCGGCAAGACTGTTAACAACAATGTTCAAAACTATGTTCATAGTAATATGTAGTGCTATTGTTTTCTTAAAGTAGCATCTTTAATTTCTTTCCATCAATCACATTTTTGTTGGTGATAAAAAAGGTTTGTTTTGTTTTTCATGCCATTTTCCAAATTTTATTTATGTTTTTTTATTTATATGTTTGTTTGTTCGTGGAGCACAAAAGTAGAATTTTTCAAGAATCTGTTAACATTAATGATAGCTTATAGTGATCAGTAATCTACAGTAATCTAATGTATTCTTTTTTTATTGTGTTTGTGTGCGTACTTCAGTATATATTTATTTTTACCTTTACATATTTAAATTTAAGCTTACATTTCTGTTGTGCTTTTTGTAGTTTTAGTTTTTTTTTACATATTTATTAGCTTTTTTCAATTTCTTTTTTCTACTTGTGTTAGTAATTTTCATTTGCTTGTTTTATATTGAATATTTATATTTAATTTTAGCTTATTAAAATTATTTGAATAGTTTTAGTTTGAGTTAACATTCAAATTTATATCTGCAGTTAATATTTTATACATTTTAATCTATATGTTTATGTACAATTTATTTACATATTTATAATGAATGTGTTTTAATTTATATTGTGGAACACCAAAGTATATATATGGTAAATATTTGCCCATTTTAGATAGACATACTTTTCGTCTTCCTTGTTAACTCCCCTTCTTTCACATGCTTCTAATTTTTCTCTGTGGTTTTATATTTTTGCTCTGCACCTTGATTGACACACACATCCTCAATCCATGACAGGAAGAGAAAGGCTTTCAAGTACCATTAGTCTCACTGAATTAAGCCTGTGTTCTGAGCCGCCTCTCGCTTCCTCTCTTCAGGTCTGTCCCTGATCGCCCCCGCCATGGCCAAGCGACAGCACAAATATGCTGATGATTACCACGACCCATCAGTTATTCCCAAAGCAGTTGTGTTTTTGATTTAATTAAGCCCATCTGCTTCAGCTTCAGCTCCTTGTCTTGTTCGAGTAATTTGAGGGTGCTTGCTGTTCATTTTCTGTTATTTTTAGGAGTTAAGTGCTGGACGGGAGAGCTGGTGCCACGTCCTGTCACAATCCACCATGCCCCAGTTTCACACTTGATAAACCCTCTTTTCAAGATTGGCTGGCAGGCTCTCCCTGATTCAGGCATCTGTTCCTGCCTCGTCTGGCTGCTCTGAGGAGCCTCGTGGTGTTGTTTTTTCTGCTTACAGAGCACATCGAGTCCAACACAACACTGAGGATGCTTTTCCTCATGTTGCATTGAATCCTTTTTCCTCAGAAAAAAAATAAATACATTTGTGCCCACTTGCTGTGAGGGACAGATTTTGCTATTATTAACAGCATAAAACAATTGAATATGAATTAAATAAATAATAAATGCATAGAAATACATAGAATTTTCAATGATTTATGAAGTTGTTTCCCCCCACATTTATATGAATTTATTTATGCCTGGTATAATGTTTTACGTTTTACGTTTCACCTTTATGCATTTATTTAACTTTTAGTATTTTTGGTGTTTCAACTTATTTCTTTACTTATTTCAGTTAGTTGCCAAGGCAGCTTTTCACATTTTCATATGTTATAATGGGGGGTATTTTCTACTTCAGCCAATACACAAACTATATTTAAGGAAATGATAGACTGCTAAATGAATATGTTGACAGGCCTGAAGTGGAAAACAGACTTTCTTAATAACTCGAACCGGAAAGTGTTAATTACTGTTCTTTATTTATCATGTTTACACTTCCTATTAGCATTGCCATTTACACATGTTATTTAAATGTCTCATTATTATTATTTTTATTACTATTATTATTATTATGTAATATATAAAATTATATAGTTAAAATTTTGATTATTTGTATTATTATATTTATTATTATATAAATGTTTATTATTATATAGTATTTTAAGTCTTTCTGCAATGCCAGTACACAAGACAGAAGTGTCTATATCTTGCTGGTGTCTCTTTTTTGTGACATTGAAAATGAATAATATACAAGTAAAATAATAAAATGTACACTTAAATTGGATTCAAAAGTTGTGCCGACAGAGATCAAAGTTGAGAGATATCAGATATCAACAAACATTCTTCTTCTCACCATGTGTATCTCTTTACAAGGTACAAACATATGTTCAAGATGAAAGGAAGAGCTGTAGAAAGTTGCAGGATTTGAAAACCTGAGGGTAAATATGTCATTAGGCTTGTGCTGGTGTGTTTTTACCCTCTACAGAGAAGGCTGATACACACTGCTCTTCAAAGGTTAATCATAGACCTGGGTTGTCGAACTCAGTTACTGTGTTCTTTCATCATGAGTGAATGGGGGTGAGCATCTTGCACTGGTGTGAATTCAGCTCCCAAACTTAGATGATTCCCTTTTTTGAGACTTGAGAATCTCTGTTACTTTGTTCCTTTTTTTGGTTTGGGCCATACTATATCTACTAAACGAAACAGCATTTATTTTCTGTTTTCATGTCTTAATCACAATTATAGGAAAACAGCTGATTTGTCAATGTTTTATAGAGATGCAAAAAAATTAATAAATAAATAACCCATCATTAATGGTGTATTTTGATAATTTCTATACCCCAACTGACTGTGCCTGTTTTTTGGTTAAGTTTTTTTTATCCCGTGTGAGCAGTGTTTTTTTATTACAAGTCATTTCACACTCTCCTTAATCTGTAAAAATCTCTAAAATACATAATTCTCAGCAGTGGAGATTTGAAAATGTAATTATTAGACAAAAGGAGATACTGCCATCTGTTATTAGAGGACTGAGCCAAACTTTTTACTACTTTGTATCAATATACTTATTCATTACACTGGCTTGCCAATTTGTAGAGGAACACATTAGGTGTAGGAAACAATACAATTCTTTAATTTTGGTTTCCACCCCCAGAATATTTTTCACAGTGGTATGATGGTGGAGGCATTTTACCTGTTCAGGGAAATAATCATAATTAATATAAAAAACCTAGTAGCTTTCTGAAACCAACCGGGGGAAAAATATGTTTTCAGTAGTCAGTCTCAACTGGGCACTAAGATTACGATTTAACAGAGGATGCCATGAAATATGTGAAGAACCTTGAGGAAATATTACACTGAGACCATTCGTTTTGTTGAGAAGCCAATAATTCTGACTTATTGAAAATGTTGCCAAATATGAAATAATGTTTTTTGTTGTCTCCAGTATTTTTAGCTATTATTTGAGTCAAACAAGTTGTATGCATTGCTCAGTGAAGACAAATGTAAATGCACACCTTTTTACTTTGCTCTGTTTACAGAAGTATTGCATGCCTTTAAACTGTTTTATATTCATTGAAAAAATGCAATGAAGCTGCAAACAGTCATACAATAATTATAAATCTTGTTTCTTACCTTCAATATAATAAGAATAGTGTTTTGCTTTTAGGGAATCTAACCTTCAGTCAAATAAGAATGAAGTTCTTCTGTGCGTTTTTACCCCAAAGGCTGAGAATTAAAAAAATCATCTAAATACATGCAAATATTGTGATAGAAAATAAACAACCCATTTAGGATAGGTTCTGCTGAAGCACACTCTGCCCTGCTTACAAAATGTGATGTCTTTTCTGTGCAGGTTTGGCACCAGATGAATGAACAAGGCATTTCAAGGTGCTCAAAGCTGATGTGATGTCATCAAGTGCATTGTCCTGTTAAGAACAAACAAATACAGCTCAGTCCTTTGGCGGCATCTTGGAGTAGAAATGTAAAGAATGTGTGATTAGGTTGTGATTCTGCACTCCATCCATACGGTAAACTTTGAAAGTCTCGGTAAAGGCCAGTGAGAGAACAAGACCTTTGATGGATCCAGGATTATCATTGAGCTTTTGAGAGAGAAGCTCAGACTTATACAACATGAATGTGCAAGGCAATTTTCAAGCCAGTGAAGTCAACCAACAAGAAGGAATACAAAACGACGACAAGCAGCCTTTGCCAGAAACAGTGGAAGACGCCAATGCCAATCAAATCACCAAAGAGAAAATTTATTCAGATGACAGAGAGCATAGCAGCCAACTACCCCCTCTGGAGTCGCATTCCGAAGCCCAGGAGAGGAACATTATCTGGGGAACACATGCTTGGAGTGAAGACCCTGTGCTTGAAGAGTTTAGTCAAGAGCTAGAAACATTTGTTGTAGAAGAAGAACAGTTAGACATGCAGAGTGAAAGAAGCAGGAAGGGAGCAAAGAAATTCAGTGACAAAGAGTTTTCTTCTAAAGCCGTCAGCACCACTGTTGGCTCACGTTGGAAAGACCACAATGAGAATCATAGTGTGGATGGGGATGCAAATGAGAACTCTCAGCCCCTTGACCTCAGGACCTCCAGCTCTCGCTCTGGTGCAAACCGGAACCTGAGAGATGCACGCAGTGGCTCTGAGAGCAATGTCTTTTCATCTTCTTTATCTGCAGTGACCAGCCTCAGTGGAAGTTTAGCCAGTGCCCTGGACAGTGCAGGCCGCACACAGCCTCTCTCTTCCCAGTCCACCAAGTCTACCTCAGGCAAAGGCAGGAACCAGCATCAAGCTACTACCGAGTCCTTCATCCACTCAGAGAGAAACAGGGAGCTTGCCAGGGAGTTGGACCAAAACCATAACTCTACCAAACTGCCTCAGGAACCACAATATGACAGAAGTAAGCTAGTATATCCTTCAAATGGAGCAGTAAAACTGCAAAAATTCCAAATGGAAGCAGAGCAGAATGCTGGGAAAAGGATGTCAACCGAGGTGCCAAAAGGTATAGTGAGGGTGCTACCTTCTTGTAGGCAGCTAGTCCGCCCTCTTTCTACTGAAAAACAACTAACCTCAGGATACCCTAGCATAGACACTCATGCAGACCAGCACCAATCCCACTTCTCAAAGACAGGTCAGAGCCATTCACAAGTGCTGCCAACTACAGAAGTCAAAAGCAATCCCAACACAGTCTCACAGACACCTCCCAAGCAGACCTTTAACCGAGAAGCCCAACACTTGAAGAGGCAAAGCTCAGCAGATCGTGCTGAAAGTCCCACCAGCCTAGAAAGGAAGACTCACTTCGGCCGGCGGGCCTACAGCAGTCCGACTAGACCTTCGACACCTCCATCCCCAAAGACAACAAGGTCCCCTCAAAGACAGCCTTCTTCATCACCCATCAAGACTTTACCTTCTCGAGTTCCTCAGCTGGGTTATGCTGGGTACAGCTCAGCCTTAAGAGCCCCAGTTAAAACCACTATCAACACAAGCATCCATAAAACTCCACCACAGCAGGCTTCAATGGAGACCTCCCCTCCAAGCAAGTGCCTGCCAAAACCGAAAAGTGTCCGGCCCAAAATCATTACATACATTCGGAAGACCCCGCAGGTCAAACCCCAGTCTCTTGAGGGAACTTACGAGGTGTCGTCCTCACCTACAAGACTGTCAACAAATAGCACCACACAGGCCAAACCAGAGGTCAGAGATCAAGTAGAAGCCACTGTGCTGAGTGCCTCAAATTTACTCTATGATAAGTATCGACAAGAGATGCAGAAGTTCCGGTTCTTCTCGCCTGGACTCATGGTGTCTGGTATTAAGCCATCCAGCAACACCATGCCCCATAAAATGACAGGCAGAGCGGACAGCTTCTATGGGTCTCTCAGCAAGCCTCTGTCTGCCGCGGTAAGGAATCCAATCTTCCAAACATTTAGCAATATGCTGTTCTTTGGTTAAATGCTTTTATGTCTATTTCTTGCTAAATATAATTAAATGTAAGCTCCATTACATGATTAAATCAGTAAAACTGTGTGCTTTGATAATGCCATAGTGTGTACATGTTGTGGAGTATTTAAAGGGATAGTCCACCCAAAAATGAAAATTCTGTCATTAATTACTCACCCTCATGTTTTTCCACACCCATAAGTCCTTCATTCCTCTTTGGAACAAATTAAAGGGGGCATTTTATGCAATTTCAATTTCAATTTGTATTTTTCTCTTTGGAATGTTACAAGAGTTAAAAGTCAACCACGCCCTCCTAAAATGGCTCATTCTAACATGTCCCCACATGACTATGTCATGATCTGGGAAGATTTATATGATGCCACCCAAATGTTCAAACAAAGAAAGAAGGCATAACTTTTATTATCGCTTTTGCTGCCGTCCTCATGTTGTGTATTTGTTGTGTGCTGTGTGTTTTGTTGTGAAAGCAAAACTACTTCATTTGACCTTCAAAAATGAGGATAAAAACTAGAAATCAGTGATTAAGTTGTATTTGTATGAACACTGTTCCAGAAGAGTTAAACATAAATATTCAGATGTGTGCAGCACATTTTACAGAAGATGAGGACTGTTTCCTTAAGGGGGGGGGGGGGGTGAAATGCTCGTTTTCACTCAATATCCTGTTAATCTTGAGTACCTATAGAGTAGTACTGCATCCTTCATAACTCCAAAAAGTCTTTAGTTTTATTATATTCATAAGAGAAAGATAGTCTGTACCGATTTTTCCCGGAAAAACACGACCGGCTGGAGGCGTGACGTGTGGGCGGAGCTAAAGAATCACGAGCGCCAGTAGGCTTTTGCGTTAAGAGCGTTTGGAAGCTGTGACATTACCGTGAGGACAAAACCAACCAAAACAAACCATGGCTTACAGTCAGATTAAGCATATATTTATGATCCAGAATCAGATCAAGAGGCTGAAATTTAACAAGAGCAGCATCAGCAACGATGTCTCTATGTGGTATGTACTGAAACTGTATATATTTGCTTAGCGGTTTTGGAAACTGACTAAGTTCCACTTTTTCGTCTTTTTTATTTATTTATTTTATTTATTTTTTAAGCTGTTCATGTGGAAAGTGCAGTTTGATGACAACATGGCATGTTGTTTACTTGATGTGCTTACGCGCCGATAGCTAAGTTAACAACACAGAGATATTTGAAGCAGTTTTACTCACCGCATGCGGTTCCAACACACGATCGTGACCCTTTTTCGTTGGGACTGCATTATCCTTAAGAAATAAACAATGTGCAAATCCGGCGTCAAACTGGGCCTTGTTTGTAAAACAAGCATCTTCGAAATGCAGGGAACAAACACAAACACTTGCACAACTCCGTTGATGCTCTGTAAAAATAAACTCCATCCACTGGTCCCTTAATGCTGTTTCTCTTTTGGTAATCTGTGCAGGGTTGTCTTGCCCTGGCAACAAAAACACACTCCTTTTGTGACATTTCGCGACGCTCTCGCTCTGATCAGTGAATGTCTGTTGTGCTCCCAGTGCTCTGCTATACTGGAGCGCGCGCTCTTCCGGCAGACGTGCCCTTAGGACCCATATAAGGAAATTCTGCTCCATCTAACATCACACAGAGCCATACTCGAAAAAAACTTTCCGAAACTTGTGACAAACCGGAAGGAGTATTTTTGGAACAGAAATACTCCTTCAAACGTACAACTTAATTTTTGAAACTTTGTCCATGTTTAGCATGGGAATCCAACTCTTTAACAGTGTAAAAAACTCAGTATGCATGAAATAGCATTTCACCCCCCCCCCCTTTAACCAGTAGCCTACAATGCTTCTGTGCATAAAGGCTGTTTCTATAAAGTGGGGTAATTCCAACTTTGCAAGGACAATCTGGTGCTTCTGACTCACAGCCTGTAAGTATGTTTACATTTTTAAAGAATTTGCCACTGATGATTCAAATGCAAGTTTTGAGCAGTGTAGAGTAGGCTTGTTGTATGTCATTTCTTCGATCACATATGCAGACATGGTTTTATGATTACGGAGTGCAATACACAACGCAACGCGTAAAAAGACAGCATAAGTCATTATAATTAGTAATTATATCCCCAATGAATGCAACAAATGCCTAGTTTGTAATGGCTTTTGTTGGTTTTGTCTCGTCGTGCTGATAGACGGCATCACAGAATGGTAAGGGGTGTAACATTTCCGTCACAAGCTTGAGGCATTCAGTCAATCGCAACTCACTGGATAGCTGGCAAATCAGCGTACACCTCGCTTTTCAGAATATTGAGCTTTGTAAAATCAACACGTTTCAGAAAGGCCGGACATAGAGGAGCAACAATAATGCACAATATGTGTTCAAAAAATAATGTTAAACCACATAAACCCATTGCATGACACTAAATACACAAAATAATGTTCTTTTTAGCAACGTTATATGACCCGTTTAAGATATTTTTAAATGAAATCCAACAGCTATCTGATCCTGCATTAACAGCAAGGGAACTAGTATGTTCAAGACACAGAAAGGTAGTAAAGAAATCGTTAAAATAAATAGTCCATGTTACAAGCTACAATTTTTGTGTGCAGAGAAATAAAAAATATTGAATTTATTCAGCAATAACAACTTTATTCAACAGTTCATCACTGCCCTGTCACTGTCGGTTGAATGACGGATGTCACATGGACTATTTTAATGATTTCCTTATTTGCCTTGAATGTGATAGTTCCCTTGCTGTCTATGAAGGGTCAGAAAGCTCTTGGTTTTCATCAAAAATTTCTCAATTTGTGTTATATGAACGAAGGTCTACGTGTTTGGAACAACATGAGAGTGAGTAATTAATGATAGACTTTTTATATTTGGTTGAACTTTCCCTTTAACAGACTACTCCTTGAATGCTTTCTGAATGGTATGTCAATATTTTAGTAAGCTTTTAAATTTTGACACTCTTTTCTTCAGTAGACACGTTTATGTAGTACTGTAACAGTTTATTGACTGCAGCTGTAATGTGTGTTAATGTTTTTTGGCAATTTAGGCAGGCAGATCTCCATTAGCCCTTGGGTCTCCAGTTTCTGGAGCCGAGGACCCTTCTGGACCCCTTATTGGAGCACAGGATATGGGGAGTCTTTTTCATTTACCACGGGGCCTAAGACCCCAACTTGGCGTTGGTGCTGTAAACAGGTATCCCTCTCCATCTGCCAAGAACAGGATGGTCCCAACAGGCCAGCCGAAATCACCATTGACCCTCAGTCAGCCAATGCAGACAGTAAATCCAACCACTCAAACACCTCAGGAACCTCAAGGTAAGATCAATAGTTCATTTTGCATGGTAAAATTAGTCAAATGGTATTGTTTTTACAATTTTCACACAGATTTTCAGCAAGTAAAATTGAATGCCTTATGTTCCACACTGGAGTAAGTTCAGTGGAAACCCAAGCCAAAGCAGAAACTGTTTTTGACTGATAGAAACACCAAGGCTTCATCCTAAGGGCGAAAGTGACTGGAGTAGTTTGAGATGAATAGATTTAAATAGAAGGAAGAAAGCGAATGCCATATGAAGTCTTTTCATCCCTGTCAGCTATGCATTTGGGATATTTAGAGATAAACTCAACTCAGCCGCTAGTCAGTGTAAAATACG
Organism: Carassius auratus; assembly: GCF_003368295.1. NCBI lineage: Eukaryota > Metazoa > Chordata > Actinopteri > Cypriniformes > Cyprinidae > Carassius > Carassius auratus. The sequence goes on along the minus strand of NW_020528941.1, from coordinate 14,694 downwards.
CTTTACCTCCTGGCATTCAGTAAATAAAATTCACATTCATCTTGTGCCATGAGGGAGTTCTGTTTGAGCTTAAAAATTTCCTCTCCATTTCTAATAAGCACTTCATTTCCTACAACTTTGCCTGCCAAGGTGAAGATATGAATTAATTCATCTTAAATCCACTACCAGCATTGCCGTCACCCTCCTCATTTTTTCTAGAGGGTATCTGTCTATCTGCATACTGCTATCTCACTGAAAACCCATGCCAGTCTCCATTAATGCATGCAATTTATTGCTGTTTGGCCCTGTCTGTGATGCTTTGAAGTGCAAAGCAATTAACAGTTCATTCATGCCAATAACTATGCATGGTCACAATTATTAACTGTGGTTGAAACATAATATAAATGTTATGGGGTAAAGATGCTGATGCTTCAATAGATAAAGAGACAGTTAATGTGTAGGCTTGAGTTTTACTCCTGAAGCAAAATAAGAAATATTAAGTCAAGTAGGAAAACCTCTTCTGGTGTGATTAGACTTGTTAAAATTGGTAAATTTGTACCCACTGTAGTTATTGGTCGTTTCATGCTATATTATGTATTCCTACTCTCAAACGATGGAAAGATTTAATTCTGGTCACTGGGCTTCTTTTGAAACACTGTGATCAAAATCTTCTTGGAAGTTGCCTAATGCTGTGAAGTACAATAAACTGGAGATCAATGTTGAAGAATCCATGATGTATTTAAATAGCAGTCAGAGGTAAAATCAGAGGTTAACTTCTATGGAGACAGACAGAGTACCATCTTTTTAACTGTACAATGTATTTTTGGGTCTTCATCAACATGACATACATGACATAGTATTTTGTTTTTCATTCATGCGGTTTCTATCATTGTTTAAGTGAGGGCTTGATGGAAGTGCTCTAGTATTGTATCCATGCATTTTAACACTCAGTAAGAAATCAATGAGTTCTTGAGCTGCAAGCCATAATAATACATTTGCATACACACACACGCGCACACACACACACACACACACACACACATTTCTTATTTATTCCAAAAACAGATTGGGAAAATGACACCCCTTTGGTGTTAAAGGGACAGTTCACCCAAAAATGAAAATTGTGTCAATTTCTGTTTAGCAGAATGTTGCAAGCTTCTTTTTTTCCTTACAGTAAAAATGAGTGGGAACAGCTGTGGTCACCATTCACTTTTATTGTATGGCATGATTAAAATTAAACAAGTAAGCTAAATCCCAGCTATGATGGATGACTAATTAGTGTGATCTGGGCTAGTCTGGAAATATGGGGAAGTAGGAACTGGAAGGAATGCAAAAGAGAGATTTTTGGGAGAAAAAAAATCTGAGGGGGAGAACAGCAACACATTTATCTTTAATGATCACCCTCACATGGAGGAGAAGCTGCCAGCAATTTCATTAAAGACCTTGATGGCCAGGGTTTGGGGTGGGGGGTTGCTGCGGGGGGTGGTGGAGCCGGGGGCAACTTTGAGTAGAGATGAATGGATGAGAGGGTGCTTTGTTGTGTGCATTTGCTTGATTGTTTATGCGTGTTTTCATTTGTGAAGAATGCATCTCTGAAAGATATCACTGATACTGCAGTCTAATAAACATCTGAGAATGTGACAGACAAAATGAGAAACTATAGATTGTCATTTAGTATGCGCTACGCCTTGCTGCAGTCACAGCTTTTTGGGGACAGGAAAGTTGGGGACAGGAAAGGTGCTTTATCTCTAAGAGCAGGAAGGGATGATTCTCTTCACCTGCCCCAAATTATGACATTGGGATGGTGGAGTCTAGGAGTTCAAAGCAAGCCTTGAAGTGGGTCCTTAAATTCACACCACGGTAGTTCTTTGCATGTGCATATTTATGTATATTTTTTGCGACTTCACTCTACTTCTTGTGCTTTCCAAAATTATACTTTTTTTCCGGAAAAACAATAAATAATAATTATTTCAACAACAGAACAGTCTCTGTGGTGCCAGCAGTAACGGTATCTGATTTAAAGATGTACAACGCAAAGAGCTGATAGGGAAAGCAAAAGACAACAGATATTCATATTAATCCTCATTAATTGTAACAGCTTTTGTCACTTTTTCTGGTGTAATAAGCACATGATAATGTGATAATAAGACCATGATAATAATAAGCACATGGGGTTAGCAGAAATCCTATACTCTATTCAGTTGAGGCCTTTATCACACTGATATCATACCTGATGCTTAAATAGCTCTTTTTATGGGACCAGGGGGTACGGGTTGGAATGAAAGAAAGAAAGAAAGAAAGAAAGACGACATCTTTTTTATGCACAAAGATTGCGAGAGACAGAAACCATCCACACACTTACATTGCACATAATTGTTCAGTTTTATATTAAATCTTTTCAAGCTCATATTGGGATTTTATGAGCCATCTAAGATGATATGTTTTGGCAAACGTCTGGTATTAAATTAGACTCCCTGAGTGGATGAGAAATGTGACTCATCGCTCATCTCCATGTGAATACTACAGTGGTATAGATGCTGATTAATGGCCATGACATGCTGTGGTCAAAGGAGGCAGACAGCCGCCGACCTCTTTATGATTCTTTCAGGAGCTCTTTTAAAGCGATCTTTACCTCACACCAGAGAGAGGTCGTAAAACACTACAGTTCTTTCTCTTTCGGTCCTACTGTGAGTATCTTTTAGGCCCGACAGCTTAGACATAGTTCATTTCAGGACACAGCACTCACTTTTTTTGTTCCTTGTATTCCATCTGTTTCTCAATTGAATCAGTCATGTGATCATGTATGCCTCATTTTGCCACAGCAGTATTACAAGAATGTGTTATGCATAGTTGACCTCCATATTGACATATACTAGAAAAACAGTATGTGACTTTTATTTCCCACAACATTTTTTTTCTTTTTTTTTTACAAATTGAATTGAATAATAATCATAGTCTTCTTTGCCCTCAGATCAAAAAAAGCCAGTGGCGACTGGGTTAGCTGCTAAATCCCTCCTGCCGAAGCCAGCTCAGTCTGGCCTGCGTCCTCCCGGTTACTCGCGCCTCCCGCCGGCTCGTCTGGCCACCTTTGGGTTTGTTCGAAGCTCTAGCGTCTCCTCTGTGTCCAGTAACCAGTCGACCGACAGCACACGGAGTGACCCCTGCCGCCCCACCTACCGTAAGTTACTGAAACACAAACACGCATGCATTCAGATTAATAAATGTAGAATACAATTTACAGTGGGGTCTGAAAGTCTGTGACTAAATTGAAAATATTTAATATTTAAAAAAAGTAATATTATGAAATATTTGTTTCTATTTTAATATATTCTAAAATTAAAATTTTCAGCATCATTACTCCAGTCTTCAGTGTCACATGATCCTTCAGAAATCATTCTAATATGCTGATTTGCTTCTCAAGAAGCATTGCTTATCATTATCAATGTTGAATATATGTGTGAAAACTGATACATCTGTTTTTAAGGATTGTCAGTTGTCATTGAAGCAAAAGGCATTATGATATTCATGTAATATTTTCATTTGAATGTATTAAAATATAACAAATTTAAAATAGAAGCATTTTCACTTGTTGTGAAACATCTGTACACTCCACAGTTTTATATACCATCTAAAGTGCTTGTAGCTGAGTGTATTGTTAAGCGAGATCCCTGAAGTAGTTTACATAAAAGGGTAATGCTCCACTTTTTAGAGTTAATTATAATGCTATTTGCATCATTTTATTAACTCCACCTACAAGCAGCATGCATGTCCCCTTTCATTAATATATTGTGCTCATAACTACTTTGCTCTTATGTGGTATATCATGGGATATTAAGCACAATAGACCAAAAACACAGTATTTTTTTATTTATTTTTTTCAAAACCAGACTTTTCTTTCAGTTGGTCTTTGCTTTAGGTCATGAAAGAATCTTTGTGTTTGATCCAAGTGGGCTTCTTTCATAACTAGCTCCGTGAGTCAACACGAATAATCCTCAGTTTGATCAGAGCTGCTCAGTTCTGCTGAAGTAGATTCTAGTCTGCTCTTAGAAGGGGTTGTCTTTGAAAATCGGCATCTGCGTGCACCGCATGTGTTTTGAATACGACCTACATAAGTGATGTTGGCTGGTCTTCTCCTGGTAACAGCTGACGTGGCTGCTTCAGATTCTGGCATCCAGAGTTACATGCGTCCCAAAATGAGTCATGTCATCAAGTCTTTTTTATTCTGAAATCACTCGGGAAGAGGAATCCCTGACAGTTCACAGTCCTGTGTGTATGGAGCAAACAGATGCATGAGAGAAAGAAAGAGGGAAGGAGTCAGTGTGCCATGTTCTGTGCATTGCAGTGGCCCCAAGACAGTTTTATATACATTCATTTTGTAAACATGTATTTTAAAAACGGACAACATACTTGTAAAGTTTGTTTAAAATGCTAAAACGTTATATAAAATGTTGGTAACACTTTATTTAACAGTGTCCTTGTTACACATGTTGGATGTACTTACCGTATTAATAATGTTATATTATGCATAATTACAAATAAACTTACTGTAAACCAAACCTAATCCTTACCTATAGTTAAGCACATGTTGTTAATTAATATTACTCTGTAATTAATTATATATTTAACACTGTTTTAAGTACACCCTAAAATAAAATGTATTGAAAATGGTTTATATAACTAATTAGCTAAAAGTATGTATATATATATATATATATATATATATATATATATATATATATATATATATATATATATATATATATTTGGAGATACCACCGTTTGATATATTGTTATCTAAACCACGACATGCAGGCATTATTAAGTGTCAAAATAATTTGGGGGGCACTGCAGATGTAATTGGGGTCATTGCAAACAGTGTTTTGTATCTACAAAATTTCTCAGATCATTTATCTCACCATAGTCATGTCTTGACACACTGTGAGTCTGTTGTAGAACTCATTACTGAAATTTCCATAGCGAAGCTCGTTATTCTTCATTGAAATTAGGGCTTAGGGTTCCACTCTGTGTTCATATTATTCAGTACAGCTGTGTGATCCATACTTGCAATGCATTAACATATCAAATCTGTTTATAGCCATCATATTTTCACAATCCTTCCACACTATGTAATATGTAAGTCAGAAGTGCAAATGAGTGTTTCTCTCTCTCACTCTCAAGTGTTGAATGTGCTACTGGGCTGATTCCTGGTATTATAGTATAAGTGTATGAATTTTATGAAGAGCCTTTTCCCCCTGTGTCATTATCACCTGTCCACTTAGGTAAACAAGGGCATTTGCAGAACGTACTGTATGTATATGTTACTGGTATAATGACTGACTGTTGCTTTAGGCTCGGTGTTGAATCAGTTTGACCTAGGATTCCTGTGACTGGATGCCACAGACAGTTATCGATTTCTCAGGTCTGACTGATTGAGGCCAGTCCGCTTGTAATTGGCTGAATTGGAGAGCGTGAATGATGGTGGCAAATGCTACTGGACTTATTAAGCTGTCATTAGTGTTTGAGCTGCTGGATATAGGTACAGCTGCATGTCAATATTTGGCTCTCATTTTCATCCTCATGTAGAGGCAGCACAGTAATTGTTTTTTTTTAGAGATTAGATCTGTCACATGGCTTTTGTTAGTCTCATGTCATGGCTTGATGTTGTCTGAAATATCGGAGGAAACTCTTAAAGGGATAGTCGACCCAAAGAAACACAATTCTGTTTTTCTAGTCATTTAATCACTTTTATGTCATTCCAAACCTGTATGAATTACTTTCTCACATAGAGAACATTAAATGATATTAAGTGAAATGCTAACGCAGCTCTTTTCCATAAAATGAAAGTAAATGGAGAAGGGGAGCTCTAGCATTTAAGGATTGGATTGAGAATTTTGTTATATGCCTTTGTCATTATGTGTGTGTATATATATATATATATATATATATATATATATATATATATATATATATATATATATATATATATACAACACTAAAACTAAGACAGAAAAAAAACTTCTCAAAGCTCTCTCTCTCTCTCTCTCTCTCTATAGCCTTAATAAAGTTTTTTCTGTATTAGTTTTAGTGTTGTTATTACTATAACTTATTTATTTAGCAGCAATCCATAATTTCTAATTTTCGCTGCATTTATTAATCTAATGTTTATAAGAATTATATAAAATGATTATAATTATTTTATTTCAGCTTCATTTCACATTTTCAAAAAAAAAATGTTTTTACCAGTTTTAGTTTACAATAACAACATAGTATAGCAGAGATAATAGTTGAATGAAAATACATAAAATTCTTAATTTACTCTGTTTCTCATGTAAAGCTATACTGTAAAGCTTCAGAAAACTTGGAATACAGTTCACAAGTCAGAACAGGCTATTTTAATATTTGGCCGCATCATTCAATTTTATTGTCTGGAAAAGAGCTGCATGTCAACAGAAAAAAAGAAAAAAAGTCTTCGAATTTTGGAAGTGTGTGGGTTAGTAAAAACAACAACAACAATACAACTGTAATTTTTCGGTGAAGTATTCCTTCAAGAAGAAGTAAACAATTATATCTTACAGCGATAACTATTACAGTATGTTGTACAGTAAATGGACTTTGCTATAGAACCAAATGCACAATACACTTTTATCTGTTATTTGTCTTTCTTTGTCTCTGTCTGACTTTGTCCTCTTTGTATCAGTAGTGAATGACTACTAGCAGGCTTATAAAGCCACTGTGCTGAAAAGCAACACTCCGTTTGAAGCTGTTGGCTTCAGACTGTGAGCTTCTGAAAACCAGCATCATCTGACCTTAACAAAGACCCAGACAGAGTTTCTTTATATAGAGAGATTGCAGTCCCACCTTAACTCTCAGAGCGAGCGCAATAAACGATGCCGTTTTTAACTATTTCAAATATCACATTTCTTATCCTTCTCTCTGGCTAGTGCAACATATCCTCTTTTTAATTCTTTTTTTTTTTTATCTGTCTTGGTGTAATTCATCTTTAGAGATTGCTAACTGTCAGTTTGTTGGTGTGAGCTCCCAGCTTGCATGCAGGATTGATGGATGTGATCTCATGCTGCAGCCTGGCGGGATTAGGCCAAAAACTCTTAATTCTTGCTTTTTCTTCTTCGTCGGAGTCTCAGTTCACTGTCTAAAGGGGGTTTGTTCAGTGACAGCCTCTCCTCGAATATGACTCATCCTCTGGTCTCTGGGATATTTCAGATCTCCTCAAATAAAATCGCCAAGAGTCTGAACTTTCAAGTCACAAGCTTGAAGTTGTTCTAGTTAAGATGCTTATAAAAAATACATTTCATACAGTGTGCAGTAACACTATCAACTTGAGGCACACTAACAAGATCCAATCTCAGATGTGACCTTTGCAGCAACAGCAAAGTAAATAACAAGCCGAGGAGATAATAGACACAGTCACATACAGTACATACTCTACATGCCTACATTGTAATGCAAAGACAATGACCTTCAGTCAAGGTGATGCTGCTTTTATTGATTTTTCATTTGTATGATCTCGCAATTCTTATTTTAGTGTTACCAACATTAGTGTGCTTGGATTGGTTTGTAATACACACTACCTAGTCACCCACAGATTTACTTCTCTAACTAGTGAACTGCTAATTAGTACACTTGTAATACACCCTACAATATATAGTGTATATTAATTGTACAGTACATTATATATTAATTGATAGGATACTACCTAGTATTCCAGTTTTGGTAGAGTATGAATTGTAATAATTCTGTAGAACACTACGTACATACCTATTTTGCTCAATTGTAGTACATGTTACCATTTGCACATGACATAATATTGGCCCCATCTCATTTTGCATACTCATACTATCCAGTTATAACAATTATTACATAAAACTAGAACTGTAAACACATTTTGTTACTTCAAATAAATGTTAAATAAAATAAAATAAAAATGCATATAAAAAGCTTAAACTTATTATTATTATTATTTTCTTCATTTGGTTTGAATAGATGGCTAAAATAACTGAAACTGAAGGGGAAAAAGATATGTAGGCATTTGAACACAGCAAAATGACTGAAACTTAACCTACAGTTTAAATAAGAATTAACAAATAAAAATCAACTAAAAATGTTAATAAGAATTAAAATATTATATCAAAGATAAATTAATATTACAGTTAAATATTATTTACAGTTTGTATTAACATTTTGAATTAGATTTTATTTGTATATTTTCAAGTTTTAGTATTTTTTTTTTTATTATTATTTACATTTTGTTTTCATTATGTTTTCATTATATTTCATTATGTTTAAATAATTTGTTTTTGATTTTATTTATTTTAAGTAAATGTAATACTTAAAACTTATACTCATGTATTTAGTATCAAAGGAAACATTTCCAAGTTTGTAATCTAATATTTATATTTTATTTTATTTCATTTGGAGAAAGCAATTTTGAAATAATTTTAGTTTTAGTTAAAAACAACAACAACAAAAACACTGGTAGTGAGTCAATATTAGAGATTAGAACAATCTTTAGAAAAAAAAAATACTAAAAGTGAATTATCCAAACACCATTTGCATGCAGTTTTAATGTACTATACATTGTGTTATTTAATCTCACATATTATTTTGGACAAGGATAATGCATGTCTCATAATTTAATACTTCCCAGTTTGTAATTTAAACACAATTCTAGTTCACTACCTCACTACTGCCGTTTTGTATTACACACTTACATGTGTGCACTACACAACCTAGTCTGAAAGGAAAACACGTAGAAGAACAGAAAAAGTGTTGGAAGTGAGGTAAGGGAGTGAAGGGAGGGAGGTGTGAGAGCACAGATGCCATCGCTCCAGCCCATCTCTGACTCATGCACACTGCTGAGAACAGATGGTCCTCACACAAACATGCACACTTACACACACAGGAACATTCTCACACACTGAAGTATACACTGTTTCACTACAGGTTTGTTGTGTCTTTGTCTCATCTGTATGTATATTGAGTGTGCTTCTAAATCCCGCATCTCCCTGACTGTCAGATTTCACATTGGGCAGTCTGTGCTCTGGGCACTGCTGACTCACACACAGATTGACCCTGCAGCGCGGAGAGATGCTAATGAACTTTTTTCTCTGTTTTTACCCATAAGGGCTGTCAATATACTCCTGCCTTCACATTATGCAGCTGTGCCATCTAAAGCTCAGATAGGTCAGATTCAGATGTACGTGGCCTAGATCGAGCTGCATAGTATTACTCTTAAATATTAATATGACACAGTGATGATTTTGAATGGCAGTATACCTGCCCACATTAACACTGAGCTGCTCACTCCTCTTTGCTAACCTCATAGGAGCCTGATAATGATGTTCTGATTACCTCACGCCTAAATCCCATTCTGTCTATTTCCCTGAAAGCTTTTATAGGATTTTTTCTTTAGATGAAAAGTCAGACCAGGCTTTCCTTTCTCAAAATCCCAAGCAATCTTCAGTTCTCTGTTTCAGCAAGCTTCGGTTTCCGTTATCCCTCTGAAGCCTCCCAGAGAGAGAGCAAGATAGAGTGTGTTTCTCAGAGCTCTGCCAGGCATGTTTAGTGCTGCTTCTGCTATTCCAGTCTTTATTTCTTAATTAGAAAACATTAAACTTCAAGAATCTCTATCGTGGTCAGCGTGATATATAAAAAGTAGATTCTCAAAGTATGTCAGTGCTTAAAAAAAATTAAGAAAAACCCCAAACAATAGTGCACACTACTAGTATCGCACACTGCCTAATCAGTCTTTGCAACATTTGTTGGATCCATGATTGAAATACAGAGGGTCGACCAGTTATGGTTTGATCTACTTTTTTGGCCTGAAAAAGGTTAAATGCTCGTCCCTGTATTTTTGTGGCAACTACCCAGTGTTTTAGTTTTGTACTACTCAACATCCAGAGCACACTTCCCTTGATATTGTTTTATCAATACTTTGTGGTTTTGTACTCTACTATGCTACATCATACACACTGCCTAATGTTCAATTACACACTACTTTTTCTTACTAGTACTGTACTATATAGAACACACTGCCTATTGCACATTACATTGTGCCCTAATGCTTAAGTGCACACTACCATGTGTGATAGTTTTGTACTCCACTTTCTAGTCCACACTACTTAATGTTGCATATTAGCGTATTAGTGCACAACACTTTGTGATTTAGTACTGCACTACCTAGTACACACTACCTTATGTCTTACTGCATGCTACTTTTGAACTAGCACTACGTATAGCACACTACCCAATATGCCTGTATTTTAGTGCACAGTGCTTTGTGTACTCACACCGTACTACACTACTTAGTGCACATAACATTATTTTGCATTGCCTTGTGAACACTATGCTACCTAGTGTATACTACATTTTATGTATTAATGTTATTTGAATTATCACACTACAGAATATGCATGTTTTTGTAGTGCACAATACTTTTGTGCATTTACACCGTACTACAATACAGCACAATCTGTAGTTGTGCGCACTACTAGTACTTGCAGTACACTATCTAGTGCACACTACATTTAGTATATTAGTAGTGTACTATGTAGAGCATACTGTAGGTACACAATATGCTAATTTCCGTGCACAGTACTTATTTTAGCACTTCACTTCAAAATTAGTATTTTAATTTACTTGTTTTGTACAACACTATCTAGTGCACAGTTAGCATGATATCGTTTACTGCACGCCATTTTGTGATTTCACACTCTGTTAAACTATGTAGTGCACACTACCTAATGTCCTGCTGCACACTACTTTTGTTCTAGTGCTGTGCAATATGCAAATATACTTGATATGCAAGTTTTTGTGCACAATACTTTGTACAGTCACACATGCCACAATACAGTGCACACTACCTAATGTCCTATTGCATACTACTGTTAGTGCTAGTACTCTACTGCTGTAGGTGTAGGACACTACCTATTGCACATCGCATGAAGTCTGAATGTTTTAGTGCACACTACCTAAAATTTTACTTTTGTTGTTCATTTTGACCCATCTGTCCACTTCCTGCCAGCAGTGCTGAGCAGTGAGTCAGTATGTCTCAGGTCCTTATGGTATTGCTACTGAAGTGGCACCCATCCTGACATATGGCTGTGAGTGGAGGGGCTGGATTTGCATAATGTTTACCTCCTGACATCCTCGGGAGCACCTCTGATGCTCTGTGCTTAATAATGCATTGCAAGTGTGGTCTTTTAATGGGTCACTGCTGTGTTCACCAGGCATGATTTTTCATTCTGATTCTCTCTCTGTGCTGTCTAAATGTTACTAGAATAGGAATAGCATCTGCTCCCGTCACATTTCAAACATAATGTTTTTGCTCCATCTCTTCTAGAATACTTTCTTTGCTTTCTTTCCTTGTTCTTTCACATTACGTATGTCTCAGCTGGCCAGGAAACCAGAAGAGAAGTGCTGATTGTTTGGTTCTGCCTGCTTCACAAGCTGAATTTTATCCACACCAGCACTGCATTAAATTAGTCTTCTCTTATTTTTGCATTCCTTTCTGGGTGCATTGTATGATAAATGCTTCAGCTCACACTGAATTGTATATTTTTATTACTCATGTTGGTTGAACATTTGTCTTCATTATGATCAGCATTTTAAATTCAGCATGTGGGAATTGCTTCATTGTATTTCCAGGACCTTAAATCTATGTGTGTGTATGTGTGGCATTTAATTTTATGAAGATTATTATTTATTTTTTTAAGAAAAACTAATGTGATTTTTGACCATATGTTCCATGTTTGCCAGTGTTTACTGGCCAATTATTTTTGCTAAACTAAACAAACATTCAAATCAAATTCATTCGAGATTTCCCTTAATTAAAAACATATTAGTAAACACTAGAAAATGATAATGATATAAACACACCTGCAGATAATAGTTGGGTTCAGTGTACAAAAAGTATTTCGCATATCTGAATGGAAATGTTCATTGAACTAGAGAGAGAGAGAGAGAGACAGAAGCTAAATCCCTTAGCATCATAAATCAGAATGTAAATCCTGTAATTGTCTCTACAATGTACTGCCAGTTATTTTTTGTCACAGATAGACTCTTAAACGTTCAGAAAATACATTTCTTTATAAACTGTTGTTACTGTTACTGTTGATTCCATTCATCAAACTCAGACATTGTGTTACCAATGTTATTAAGATATTTATTTTAATTTAATTTAATTTATTGTAGTTGTAATTTAAAGGACCTTTAAACTATTAATTTAGGCGAAATCTAAATCTAAATCTAATGTTCAATTCTGGAAAATAACAAAATAATTTCTTCCAAATTTTGTAATAGAGTTGCAAACTTTCTGTCCGTTTGTGGAAAAGGGTAAATAATATATATATATATATATATATATATATATATATATATATATATATATATATATATTAACGTTTTATTTTTTTGTTTATTTTAATGTATTCATTTATTTTTATTACTAAATTTAATAATTGTATACCTTGTTCACGAAAAGTGATGCATGCAAAATGTGAGGCTTTCCACAGTCTTTTAATTGCAGTTATTTGAGGCGCTCAATATGATCCATCCCACACAAGTATAATGCTCCCATCATTTGAGTGATTATGTAAATCCAGAGCGCTGATGAAACTGGAACAAACATCTTAAGGATTGAGTCTCTGTGCTACTAACCCAGTTCCACACAATGCACACAGTTCACTGGTTCTCACAGAGGTTTGACAGAGAATCCACCAATGAGCAGCGAGGTTTATTTCCCAGCAGCCAATCAAACGCATCTCTCGGCTGCTCTTGCACCTCAACATCTCCTGCTGCAAGAGTTGGAGGGCTGTGGTGCACTTCCTACTGTTTCCAAAGCTCCGTCTCTGCAGCCAAAAACTTTGTCCCAGATCTTTACCACCCTTATCAGATCACCCTCAACCTGCATTTACCACAGTATAGCCTTACCATAACTGAAAATAAGTGATTCTGTTGTGTGGCTGTGTTTAATTCCTTTTGAATCTATTTGAATTAATGGCAGTTGTTGGTTGCTGTCTCTAAATATCTCCACAGGTTACATAGAAGCACTAAAATATGGTATTTTAAACCTCTTATGACAGTGTACTGTCAGCATTTCTGCATCTGTCTGCTCTTTTCTGTTGGTGGAGTCCTCTCTCAGCACTTTATAAATCAGAGCGATATCTGCGGCAGAGCAGCGTTATAAAGACTCCCGAGAATGGTCTCGCCTTACAGTCTGAAAGTAAGCTAAAGTAGAGAGAAAGTGTCTTTCAAAGGACAAGTTTATATAAAAGTACCTGTGTGGTTTGTGAAATCAGTTATGGCTTGTTGAATAGATGCTATGTCTTGAGTTTTTTCTTTTACGTGGCAAGTACTCTTGTTTTATTGCAGTGTTTGGTCTTATTGAGCCGTGCTGAGGTTATTGATCAAGCATAGAGTGGGATGAACAGTTGGTCTGGGTTCAATTGTGGGGTTAATGAGCAGTAAGATGAATTCTCATCCACACAGATGATGAATAATGTGCTCAAGTGAGATGAGCACAGTCTGAATTAAGCATTCACCGTAAACCAGGGAACTAGACAATGGCCTGCAGTATTCAGTTTCTAAACTACTGTATGATGCACAATTAATTATATGCAGTTCAACTGGCAAACAAAAAAGATACATTCAGAGATTTTCAAAGCAAACTAATATTGATTTGTATGGATGTGCTGGGTGTGAAGTTTGGCTCTTTTTGGGGTAATTTTCAGGTCCCAACAGTGTAAATGATGAGCCGCCACCACTTCACCATGTCACCACGTCGCCTCCTGAAGATGGATCCAGAGCACTGTGTCCCAGCACCCCTCAACCCCCAGCACTCCTGCACCCAAACGCCGCTCCCTGCTGCCCCCTCCTCAAAGCTCTCCTGTGGGTAAGTGGACCGAACCTTCATATTTTTAGCCAGTAATGCACTTCAACGTGTATACACTAAATGAAGTATGCTATAACAAAACTAAATTGCATTAGAATACAATGTTATCTTCAAACAGTACTACAAGAAGTTTGTGTTTCAAGAGGTTTGCTATAATAGAAGTACTTGTTTCAGCTAAGTATGCATTATGCACATATGTACTCCATGCTAGTGTACACAATAAGAATGGACTTCAAATAGTTCATATTACAGTTTGCCCTTCGATAAATATGCACTTCAGCTAGAATGTACTGCATAACAAGTTTGTTTCAGTAAAGTTTACACTGTTAAACATATATACCTAGTATGCTAGTAGTTATTTAACCAGTATGCATTTCGGTGAATATGCACTATAAGATGTATGCATTACATCTAAAGTGATCTTTAGTACTACAAACATGTTTAAAGAAGTATGAGCTACAAGAGGTATGCACGACTAGAAGTATATTTCAACAAGCATGCATTACACACATATAGTGTAGACTGTGTTAATGAATTTCAGATAGGTTCAAATGATACTTAACTTTCTGATAAGTTTGCATTTGTTTCTGATAAGTTTTCATTTGTTCTCCTATGCACTACAAAAAGTATGTGCTTTATTATGAATGCACTAATGGGTGTGAAATTCTGCTAGTTTGTTTTTTCAATGAGTATGCACGACAAGAAGTAGTGTACGCACATGATAAACATGATTCATTCAAACAAAATGCACTACATTTAGAGTGATCTTCGACCAGTAATACAAGAAGCATGCGGTTAAACAACTA